>NT_165976.1:3926145-3941129 GCF_000143365.1 Chaetomium globosum CBS 148.51 | reverse complement strand
CCCCCGCCGCGCACCGCTCTCCCCCCCACCGCTCTCCACCACCCCACTCACCCCGGCCACCCTCAAATGCCTCCTTCGACACCTTCGACGCCGTCCTTCTTCGCACACGGCACTACGCCGTGAGCGGGCGCGCCGCCCTCGCCGTGTGGGGCCACCAGCCCGCCGCCGTCCGCCACCACCCCGCGGCCCTCCCGCCCCACGTGGGGATCGTGTGCCCCGAGGATGGGGTCCGGCGTGATCTTGTCGTGGGCCAGGGTCGTCGGGTGGGCGGTGTACCCTCCCCCGCCGGGGGTGGTGGTGGTTGGAGGGGAGGGGAGTGGTGGTGGTGGTGGGGAGGGGGGTGTGAGGGAGAGGGGGGGTCGTACGGCCGGGGTGGTGGGGGTGCCGCTTGCTGGGACCGGGGAGGTTGTGGGGTTTCGGTTGAGGGCGGTGGAGGCTGAGACGTGGCGGCGGTTGGAGATGGTGAGGCCGTGGGGGATGCCCGAGCCGTATGTTGGGTGGGTGGGCCATATGATACGCACCAATGCCACGGTGATGGCGGTGCCGACGTTGCTGAATGAGTTTGCCAGGGCGTGGTACTATTGTATGCGCCAGCCGTCGGGGCGTGATGAGCAGCAGCAGAGGAATATCGCGGGGTTGATCCTGTGGATTCTGTGGCGGCTCATGGGGGACGTTGATGTACACGGGGAGAGGGCGAGGTGGAAATTGACGGCGCAGAATGTACCGATCGTTTCATATTGGGGATTTTGGCGCTTATTTGTGGCGACGTATCCCGAGGCGTTGAACCTGATGAAGAAATGCGGCGTTCCTCTTATCACAGAGCCGTGATTCCGCGTCATTATGCTATTATACTTCTTCAGTAGGAGGATTACAGTTGTGGGCGAGACTTTAAGGTATCTAGAGGTAAGATACCGAAGGGTTACGCCCCCCTCATCTCTGCTTTTACCTATGAAATATAACGCAAGAATACACTACATAAGCATAAACTTGTTATCCGGCCCAGAGTGGTCGACCAACCACACAAATCTTTGTGCTGGTTCCGGCGAGCAGACTTGTCAACACTGGATTTATTTAACCCCGCTCGGTCTACTTGTTGCTCTAACGGCTGGACCATTGAAGTATGTGGCTGTGACGGAGATAGGCTCACAAAAAGGAACCTCCTCGCCACGCAGCGTATGATAAGAGGGGTTCCCGAGACCCCGTGTCTTTACGCTCCCTCTGGCACCTCTTCCTAATAAGACAATCATTTCGAAATCTGAGTACCGCAGCCAGCGGTCAGGAGAGGGTAAAGGTGAAAAACCGGGAGAACCAGGATAGGGGGTTGAGAGTGATAGATTTAACTCGAACGAATAACAATAAGACAAGACCCAAAACGCTTAGCGATGGATCCTATTTTTATTGTCCCTCCTACCAAATAACACCAACATGATAACATTTTTGTTGCCCCAGTGTGTCCTGTAGAGACCTTAATTTATGGCGTCTCAGACGGGCCATATGTCGCTGCCCACGCGTCGTACTTTGGGGATAGCATCAACTGCTGCAAGTGGCGTCTCCGAATCCCAACATTGCCACCGTCAAAGATGGGCAACACCATCGCGTTGTTCAACAGCTCGGCAAAGGGCTGGTCCACATCATATGCCGTCCTATCGAGTCCGTATTAGCAACGATGCCCGTCAAGCCAAACCACCAATCAAGACAAAAAAAAAAAAAAAGAGAGAAAAGAACTCACACCCCAACCGCATTAATCACATCCACGCACGCCTTCACCGCCGCCTCACTACACCACACCTTCGCCGCCAGCGCCAACTCCCTCCGCGCCTCATACCCCCCCGGCCCCTTCTCCATCGCACACGCCGCCTTCCACGTCAACGCCCTGCCCGCCTCGGCCTGCATCTTCACGCCCGACAACAAATCGGCCACGGCCTGGCGTTCCAACAACGGCACCGCGCCCCCGCGCGCATCCCTCTTCGCGAAGCCCAACCCGGCCTCAAACGCCGCGCGCATCAGCCCCACCCCCATCGCGCCCACCAGCACGGCGCTCGCGTCGAACGCCCCAAACGCCACCTGCGCGCCCTGCCCGGGCGCGCACAGCACGTTCTTGGCAGGCACCCGCACGTTGGTGTAGCGGACGTGTGGGCCGGACACGGAGGTGTGGCCGGGTGTGCTGATGTGCCGCAGGACTTGGAAGGATGAAGGCCCGCTGCGCTCGAGGTCCGCGCGCGTGACCAGGATGATCATGACGCGGTCGCGCGGGTCAGACTCAGGGGCGCTGCCGGAGTTGGGGTTGGAGGTGGTGTCGTCGTCGGTGACGTCGCGGCACACGACACAGGCGAGGTCGCAGCCCTGGAAGTCCCAGCCGGCGCAGTTGGTCGCCCACATCTTCTCGCCGTTGATGACCCACTCGTCGCCCTCGCGGCGCGCGGTGGTCTGGAAGCCGGGCGCGCCCTTCTCGAGCGCGTTGGCCACGCCGCCGGGCTCGCTGAAGACGAGGGAGGCGAGGGGCGTGCCCTCGCCGCTGAGGAAGGGCGCTAGGAACTCGGCGTGCTCGGGCTTGCCGGCGATGTTGAGCGGGGTTAGGCCGAGGCCGGTGGCCTGGTGGATGGGGAGTGCGTGTTAGTTTGTTGGGGGTTTGGATTTCGTTAGGGGGGCGGATTTCGATTACATACGAATATCGTGAGCGCTGCGGAAGGTTCAACAGAGTAGCATTCCTCGACCATAATGGCCGCTTCGACAAGACTCCCACCGTTGCCGCCATGAGCAGGGGAGATTTGGCCTTTCAGTAAACCGCCTTGAACAGCAGCAGCATAGGCCGGCTGAGTGGCTTGGAATCTTTCGGAATGCTCCGTGTACTTGAGGTACTCGGCACGAGCGGGCTTGAGAACATTCTGAGCAAACCCGGCAGCGGCAGCGCGGGTGGCCGCCTCGGTTGGGCCAAGATGGAAGTCAATGGGCATGATGGTGGTTGATGGCGGTGATCTTGTAAGCGTGGTTGAGGGGTTGGAACTTGAAACTTGGCGCTGATGCTGGGGGTGGTATTGCGCTTAGTGGAAAGGCCCGAGAGGGGTATCAGGGGTATAAATCCACTTTCTAGACTAATCTTACATCTTGGGCTGCATCTCGGCTGGGGTCCGTCAGCTCAGCTGTTGCCGTTGTCGGAGCTTCAGTAAGCCCACGGGGCAAAATCATATTCACGACGCCTCTGGTGCTGCGGTTAGTGCAACGGTACGTCATATTTTATTAGTGATCAGGTGCTTCATGCCGTCGTCTTTGTCAGATCACAATGGATGGGATGTCAGCAGTCATATCTAGTATGTAGCATACCTTCCTTACTCATGGAAGCTAAGAAACTTTCTCCTGTGAAATTATCAGAAGAACGCGGAAGACTAGTCCACCTGATAGGCCAACTAGGTATAGCTCTTATGCAGGCCATCCTCTTCCTGCCTAAAGGGGACTACCTTGAGGCCTTTCCACTCATATTAGTAGTCCTCGCCCCCGCCACGCTTGACGAGATTTCCCTCATCACGCTTAACAATCTTGCCCTCCTTGCACTCAGTGCCGGCCGCCACGCGCTGAGGCATAACCCAGCCCCAGTCGCACAGGCCGAAGGTGCCGTCATCGAGGCAAACTATCGAGCCGTGGCTTGGGCAGGCGACGGCTTTGCTGTTCGGTTTCTTGGCAATGGCACCCGTACCTACAGCGGCGGGGGTGGGGGTCGGCGTAGGCGTGGTTAAGGGCGTGGGATTGACGCCGAGGTCGATGGCTGAGGACTTCATGATGGTCGTGGTGATGTTGGCAGGGATGACTATCGGGGGCGGGGATCGAGTCAGTGTCGGGACGGGCGTGGTTACTTCGGCAGACTCCGTGATGGGATCGTTGGCCGAGTGTCCCAGGGCTGGGCTTGTGGTGTCTTCCACCGGCGGGGTGGGAGTAGTGGTAGCCGGGCCAGCTTTTCCGACCGGGGTAGCGGCCAAGGTCAGGCCTGGTTCAAAGGTAGGGAGCGATCGAGCGGGTGGGATCTGGGTACAGTAACCCGAAGGCTTATTCACGGGCTCAACCGGGTCCTGAAGCACGCGGCCGTACTTGCCCGGCTCGGGGAAGTTGACCACAACATTGTCGGAACGGGTGCCGGTGATGCAGTTCGTAACCTCGGGGTCATTGGGGTAGTTGGCCACAAAGATGTTAGGCAGATTCTCGATCTCCGTCTCGTTACCAGTGCCACCAGTAATCTTGATAGGAGCACAGTTCCTAGGCAAAAAAGCGGTTAGGAACATAGAAATACCAGCAATCGACGGGAGACCGCCCAACAACTTACATGTACATCTCCTTGTTTCCCAACTTATTGAACCAGGTCCAGGCAAAGGTAGCGGGGCCATTCTTCAGGCTGTGCACGAGTGTCAGTTTAACCTAATCTTTGAGTTGCGAACATGGGTGCCGCCCGGGCTCTAACTCACAACTTGGGAATCGGAATCATGAACTGGCGGATGCAGTCAACACCAGAGTCATTGCCACAATGTTTGCCATCTTGGCGCTTGTTTTCGTCTACGGCCACGGTCGCGAGGTTGTGAGACTCGTCGGTAAACACGGCCGGACAGCCACCGATGATGCTGTAGATGGTCTTGAAGCTGGCCGACTTGTTCCAGTCCTCTCCGTTGATAGGCTCGTCGTAGGTAATGCTAAATTGGCACGAACCGCCGCCGTGCTGACCACCGCTACCCAACACTGTTAGTTGCTGGATCGCTACTGTTGATAACCTTGACTTGGCAGACTTACCCTGTGAAATTGACCAAGGTCGCTCCGCCAGCCTCGACCGGGGTGCGATGGGTAAAACCATATTGATTATGGCAGGGATACGGGTAGAGACCGCCACTAATAGGGTCAACCTGCAGCAACGGCTGGATGTCGAGGTTGTAAGGAGTCGGCGAGTTCATGACCATGTGGCCGTGGGCTCCGCGGAGAAGAAGCATCGCGACCCCGGCCGCCGAGACGATTGGCGACATCATTTTGTAGATTCCCAGTGGGTAGGTTGTCTTGACGAGGTTGTACAGCAAAGGCGAAAGTCGCGAAGAAAGTTCAGAGGTAGATAGTGGACGGTTGTAAGTCGAGTGCGCGCCTACTCTGAAAACATTTGTTGAGCAAAGAAGAAAAGAAACAAAATAGTGAGCGTGAGAATTTGAAAGTGCCAGATTAGGAGTAGATTGCAAGTTGTGCGTGGGTAACGAAGGTGAATGCTCGTTCGGCAAGTGCCAGAGTCAGTTATAGTTGTTTGCTGTTGGCAATATAAGAGTACAAGGCGTGATCCCAGCTACGTATCTTGTCCCAGTTGGACAACATACCTGCGAAGCCAGGATAAAATTGTGTTAGAGTACAGGTAATACAGGTAGCTGTAGACCCGTCATTTTTGGCTTGTTCTGGCACCTTTTAACACTGTTTACTCGGGTTGCGTTGCACAAGAACGAAACAACAACATAATCCGAAGACTATTGCTACGTGATCTGTAACGAAACTTTGTTTTTATTGAGGCTGTCAATGTTGCGGTTTTAGTGTTAAGTTCGGATCCGTGTTGCCGTCATCTTGTTTTCGTCTGATGCAACACGATCTAGAACTACTGCCTAACTATTGTAACAACCGAGTTCCATAGTAGCCTTTTGGCAAGTCCAAACTATACTTCTTCTTCGACATGCCCCCACAATACCCATGGTTTATCGCTTGCCCCGGCAAGAACCATCTCTGTTGCCACTGTTCCCTCCCGATGGTGGTGCGGGCAATGGCGTATAGACGCGTGTGCGCCAGTCAGCTTTAACCGGATCCCCAGGGTTTAATGAAGAGTTCTTGTATGAGTAGTTGTTGTCTTTGTTGTCCATCTTAAGTTTAGTTGCCCGATCCGAGGTTTGCGGTAGAGGTCTGCGGTAGGTAGACTGCCGAGTCAGCACGGGGCACAAGGCGATGTTGACTCAACTCACCCGTTTCCTTCGACTCACAGAGCGCTACTTTGGGAGATGGAGCTGATTCGGTTGGGAGGGAGAGTTGAGCAGGTAGCAGGGCGATGACCGTGAGAGCCGGGAAGACACTTAGTAGAGTGTCAAGGCCTTTGACTTCCCCGTTCTCCGCTTTCTTTTTGATTTGACCTCGTTTTATTAACAAGGCATCGAAGGACCTCTCTTATAATCCAAAATTTCTAGACCATAATTTACAGCTCGATTACGACCCCCACGCCCCCCCCGAAGCCACCCACGCCGCGCAAGCCTCCCGGATGTTGGGGAACACTGTGCGGAAGCGCCCAAGGCCAATGACCTGGATCAGAGCGAACATCGCAGCCGCAGGGCCGCATGGTTCCCAGCCTCATCTACCCACCTTGGCGTATCAGCTGGGCCCTGAGAGGCTCTGATTCGATGGTGTGTATACACAACAGGTGATGCGTGCAGTAATTCAATAAATCGAACGGCTCATTCGGGCCGAGCCGCTGTGGTGATGCTCTCCGGTATGGTCAGCATCGGAGGGGATCAGTGTTGCTCCTGGGACCGGATCTGCGGAAGAGTAAACTGCTAAATTGACTCTGCTAGGGTTGCCGCGTAACCGCGAGATCGGCGCGGCGGCTAGATGACATGTTGTGAGACAGTCTTGCGTGCGATGTTGCCGTTTGGGACTGGCGGTAGGACGGGACCGGCATTGTGTCTCGGGTGCAACTAGCCTCCCGAAGCAGGCCTCCTGAGACAATGATTACCTCAAGATTTTCGGGACTTGAATCGCACGCAGGCATTTCATCACAATAATCATTACATGGCTCGTATCACCCCCCGCCTTCTACGTGGCGCCGAGCAACCTCAACGCGTCTCGTAATTCCCTTACCGCCGTAGGCACGTCTTCGAAGTTGAGAGCCGATATGGCCCACTTGGCGTGTTTCTGTGCTCCGACCATCGCCGCCTCATCCGTCGTGAAGCCCCCAGATTGGACCGGCGCATAACTAACCGGCGGGGCTACCGGTGGGGCTGTCGGCCTCGTGGTATTCGAGTAATAAGGATTGGTTGGCGGACTAACAGGCGGAGATGCTACTGCAGCTGTTGATGGAGGGCTTGTGGCGAATGTTGGGGGTATCGTTGTGGGAGCTGAAGGTTGCTGATAGAAGCCAGAGTCGGTTGGGCTAACAGGGCCTTGTTGCCATGCTGTCGGTGGAAGACTCGTTGTTGGGCTCTGCTGGGATGGAGCCCATCCGGTTGGCGGGGCCGGGAGGCTGGGAGACGCTTGGGAGTAACTTGGATGCTGTGGCGGCGGGGTTATCGATGCCTCTGGGCCAAAGTAGCTAGACGGCGAAGGTTCGGCCATATCTGTTGGGACCCCTGGGAGTTGGAGCCCACCGTCAGAAATTGGAGATGGCTCGCCCAGGACTGGGCTGTGCGGCAATGACACGCCTGACGCATCCTTGGTTGTTTCAGAGTCAGGGACATCCTCCACCGTCACGGGCCTTGGTCCTGTGTTTGGCGAAGCGCCGCCTAAGCTCTGAACCGCGGGGTCGTTCGGATCTAGCTCCGGTTGGGGCGCCTCTTCGTGTCTCGGATTCGATTCGTTGGGGTCGTTTCCATCTCGAATTGCCTTCACAATCCGTGCCGCATTCCATTTGGCGTACTTGATCTTCTGTTGTGTCTCTTGATCCACAGGACCCCAAATATTAGCGACATGGAAGAAGGTCGCCGCTGCGTCGAACGTGGTCGCGGTTTGTCTGGAGGCCGGTCAGCGTGCGCCGGAATTAAACGGATATATTAAGCATACTGTGTAACCCGATTCGCCTTGACCACTCGTTCCGCTCGGTCCAATGTCTCCTGCGCAAACTGCTCCACGTACGCCTGGCCCGCTAGGTCGTCTGTGATAGCGTCTTCGGTCGCGTGTTCTGATTTCGTCTGCCGGATGCCCGTTAGCGCCATATCACCGTTCCCGGAGTTTTGAAACCCTGGGCCCGCCCGTACCTGCTCGAGCTTATCCATCAAGTTTGTTGTGTAGTTCAGGATGTCCTCGTCCGTCGTGTGCAGCTGCTTCGCGAGTATTTGGTTGACAGCCCAGTATTCGCCTACAATATTAGGGCCTGCCATTCCCTCAAATGCTATGCGCAATACATACACCAATAAGCCATTATAGGCTTCACAGCCTGAAGTTGCGTAGCCTTGGTGGCGCATTTCCAGATGTTGATGTCGGCCTGCCTCAGGGCAGGGGGAACAGCGTCGGCCATGGTGGGAGGTGGATGCGGGCTGCAGGTTGCGGGTATCGACAAGAAAATAGATGGGTGTTGGGGGGAGGACGAGAAGCTTCAAGGGTAAATAAAGAGTAGACCAAGAAAAACAAATCCTGCTGCCTTGATTGAGTGCGAGTTGCGTTGCGCCTCGAGCTTGTCGTCAGACTGCCGCTTGTTGGTGGGAGAGCGCCTGGCGTCACCTTTTGAGATGCCAAGCCTCGTAAGTCAAGGAGGGGCAGGGAGCTTTGGTCACCTCGAGGACCGAGCTTGCTTTTCTCCCCAGGGGGTTCTCGATCGTGGGTGGCACCAGCTCTCGCGGCATTGGAAATGTGTTCTTTTGCCGAAGATGGAAAGATGCCAGCTTGGATTTCCAATCTTTGTCTGTTCCTCACCGCAAGGGGATAAAAACACACACTAGTACCTCGAAAGGCATTGACTCTCTCGTCTAATGAATTGATTCCCTTCCTGCGATACTGTAAATACCCCACTATCCTGTGCATCCAAGCACATCCAAGTCGCATTTGAGCAAGCACATCCGTTTCCGCGTTGCTGTGAAGCCAACGACTGCATTATGCATCACCCCACCCTCTGCGCTGTGGCAGTTGCCCTGCTGTCTGCACTTCCAGGCACCCAGGCAGGGCTCTACACTAAGAAATCACCTGTGTTACAGGTGGATAGCAAGAACTACGAGAGATTGATCGCCAAGAGCAACTACACCTCTGTAAGTTGGCACCTTGGGTTTGCTCTACCCATTCGCGCGCTGACCCTTTTGCTCTTTCAGATCGTCGAGTTTTACGCCCCCTGGTGCGGCCACTGCAAGAACCTCAAGCCGGCGTACGAGAAGGCGGCCAAGAACCTCGAGGGCTTGGCCAATGTTGCCGCCGTGGACTGCGACGATGAGGCGAACAAGCCCTTCTGTGGATCGATGGGTGTCCAGGGCTTCCCGACTCTGAAGATCGTCCGGCCAAAGAAGGGTGGAGGCAAGCCGATGGTTCAGGACTATCAAGGGCAACGGACAGCCACTGCCATCGTCGACGCCGTCGTGCAACAGATCAACAATTATGTTGTCAAGATCGAGGACAAGTCGCTGGATAAGTTTTTGGACGACAAGGAGGCTCCCAAGGCAATTCTTTTCACGGAGAAGGGCACCACCTCGGCACTTTTGAAGAGCGTCGCTATCGACTTTGCGGGCGTCATCACCATCGGCCAGGCACGGAACAAGGAGGCGAAGGCGGTTGAGACTTTCAGTATCGAGAAGTTCCCGACCCTGGTCCTCCTCCCAGGTGGCGACGCTCCTGCCGTTGTCTACGACGGGGAACTGAAGAAAGAGGCGATCGTCAAATTCCTTTCGCAAGCCGGGCAACCGAACCCCGTCTCGCCGGTAAAGGGTAACGGCAAGAACAAGGAAAAGAAGAGCAATGCCTCCAAGGCTAAGCCCTCGTCCTCGGAGAGTTCATCCGCCGAGCCCGAAGCGGAGACGAAAACCGCCACGCAGGAAGCACCAGTCATCGTCGAGACCGCGCTACCGATTCCCGCCATCAACACACCCGAGAAGCTGATCAAGGAGTGCCTGACCGAGAAGTCTCACACCTGCGTGTTGGCCATTGTCTCCTCAAGCGAGGACGAGAAAGCCAAGAAGGCGCTCAGCAGCCTCTCCGAGTTGGCCTTCAAGCACGCCCAGAGCAAGCGCAACCTGTTCCCCTTCTACGAGGTCCCCAACAGCAACGACGGCGCGGCGTCCCTGCTCAAATCGCTCGATCTCGTTGGCGACGTCGAGATCATCGCCGTCAACGCCCGCCGTGGCTGGTGGAGGCACTACGACGCGGCCGACTTCGGGCACGAGAGCGTTGAGAGTTGGATCGATGCCATCCGCATGAGCGAGGGAGTGAAGAAGAAGCTGCCCGAGGGCATTGTTGCCATTGCGGTGGAGGAGGCTGCGTCAGCTAACCCTGAGGCTAGCGGTGACGCGGCGCACGACTCCACCGAGTCCACCCAGGTTGCTGACCCCACTGGGGAGCCCGAGACCGCGCACGACGAGCTCTGATGTGCTTTTTCGTTCTGGAACGCTAGGTTTGTTTGTTAGCGGCGGCATCGCCGGGCGTAGCTGGATCATTTCACAGAATAATGAAAGTTCCACAAGTAGGTTGTTGTGTAGGTGTTGTCGGGGTTTGGTTGTGTACACAGTAATGAAAAAAAAGATGGGTATTCTCACCTGCACTGCTCGCCACAGTCGGCATGTATCTGCATCGCAAATCCGATCCAACATCCCACCAGCATCACATCAGTCCACCTCCATATCATCCAACCCAACCCCCTTCTCCACCGTCCCCTCCTGTATCATCCGCCGCCCCTTATCCCGAACCACCCGATCCAATATCTCCCTCATCTGCTTGCACCCGTCCACCCCCACCGCCAACATCCCCTCCAACCGGCTCACCTGCACCCTACTCTCACACACCAGCACCGCCACGCGATCACTCTCCCCCAGCGTCGCCACTGTCAACCCAGGCAGTTCCTGCTCCTCCTGATGATTCAGGTCCAGCAGCGGATCAGCGCCTTCGTCGTTGGCCGCGTACGTCGAGGTGGACCCCGCGGTGCACGCCGCCACGTAGTCGGTCATGGGGATCCCCGCGTCCACGCACGCCAGCGTCGCCGCGTTGATCAGCGCCGCGAGGAGCGAGCCGTCCTGCGAGAGCACGTGCAGCGACACGTTGATCTGGCTGTGCGGGAAGAGGTGCGTGTGCAGGCTGGCGGCCAGCGCGTTGGCGACGGTCGAGGCCAGCTCGAGGGTTCGTCTGTGAGGGGGGTGAGGCAGAGAGGTTAGTTACTTGCTTATCTGCTTGTTTGATGTGTAGTGTGGCCGTCCACTGCCGTGGTGTAGGTGTAGGTGTAGGTGTAGTTGGGGGGTCGAACTTACTTGTCACCTCGTCCGTGCCGCTTCCGGTCCACGGAACTGAACCCCGCGATGACGATGCCGACAACAATCTCTGCCTTGCCGCCTGCGCCGCCGCCGCCCCCACCCCCGCCTCCCGCTCCTCCGACCCCACCGCGGCGAGGCCCGGGCTCACTCGGCCCGGTCACCACGCACATCACTTTGGTGTGGCCCATCTCGAGGTAGCTGGAGCCGTCGGCGGCGGCTTGCGTGCGGATTTGCGCGTTCACGCGGCGCAGCTCGTTCCATCTCCGCCCATCAACGCGAAGGAGCGCGAGGTTGTAGGTGGACGTGTCGAGCGGCATTGCGGGGAGGCCGGGCTGTGGAAGTTCGTGGGGTATCGGTCACGGTTCTGGTCTGTTTGTCGCACCTACTTCGGACTACTATTGGGTCTTTACTGCGGCCGGACGGAGGTCGGCGTGTTTGGGATCTGCGTCGGGGCTGGGACGCGGCTGGCAGGGAAGTATCGGCTAACTGCTCCTTCTAGTTTGGCGATAAGCTGGGAGGAAGAATCCTGAAAACTCTCGGAATTGATGGTGCGGCGTGGACGTCTCCAACCAATCCTCCCATCGCCAAATCTCGAATGGGAAAAAAAAGGGTGCGGGGCACTGGATGAAGCTTGGGCCACCCACCCTGGAAACGCAGTGGATCCTCAAAACGGTGAACGATGCATAAACTTGGCTCAAAGGCTAAATTTCTCGTTGGCACTGCCTCTTGCAAGCTGGATGATCTGTTTCCTGGATCTTTCCTCAGCACCTTGTCGTATCCCGTATTGAAACCTTGCTTCCAAGCTTCCTTGATGTTCGGTGGAGTTTGGAAAGGTCTCGACTCCTTCAGCGAGCAGCGATCGGCGGCACAGCGCGGCTTTGCCACAATGTTCATCAGATGGAAATAGCTAGCTCCCAATACAGTGTAGAATTGGCATCTGATGTTGGCTGGAAAAGAAGGTCGAAAGGCCCGATCATGGGCCATGTGGGTAGCTAAAACACGGTGAAGGTCGTCTGGGCGTTTGATGAAACAACGAAACATGGCTTGGGGCGAGCCATCTGCCGAGCATGGTCGCGCAACGCTGCAATCAAAGGGGCCGCAACGGCCAAGACGCCTTAACACTTTATGTGAAAAACCTGCAAGCAAGATGATAGTGTTCTCGACCGATTTCATCTCCACTCACAACTTGGAAATCCAACGTCCAGCGGTCGGTTAATACCGCGATGTGAGGCAAGGGAACCTGGAGAAAGATCCATCGGTTTCCGGTTGAGACCAGGGCGTCCGCCCCCGGCCTGAATTGACCGCCAGTTAGTGCAGTCTGTCTCCTTTTTCTTTTTCTCACCGTTGACAATGCAAGCCATGCTCGTGTGTAAGGAGCATCTAATTTGAGGCCGAATCCTGGATGGCGCCAGCAAAACATCAACACAAACAACTCAGGGCACGACTGCGACGGGAGCACTTAACTGCCCACCTGGCGACCAATGACAATGCCCACGGACCTGCATCAATTGGGTCCTGCGCTTGGTCCAATTGTGGGTCCACTCGTCAGCGGCCAGTCAGGAGAGGAGGTCTGGGGATCTCTGTTCTGGGCCCTCGCCGCGGCCTGGGCAAGCAGGGCGATTGACCGGGATTATTCAGGAACTAATTCTCGGCTCATTTTAACTTCCCACACCCCCTGCCCAGCGGGAGCTTTTGAACCTTCATCTCCCCACCCGTCTCTCCTTTCCTCCCGCAATCTTTCACCAACAACGACGCTTTTCGCGGTCCCATCCACTCTTTTTGAGATCTCGCATCTCAGTTCACTCCTTTAAACCGCGCACGACAACATATCCCGCTCTCTCGAGGCGATCGCAAGCATCACTTGCAATTACAATCACATTCTCTACGCAATTGCGAGACCGAACCAATTACAGCGGCAGTCCAAGGCCTAACGACCATCTTTGACGAAGACGACGACCTTTGGATAGACAAAAAAAGCACAAAATACACCGTCACCATGCAGCTCACTCACTTCCTCCTCTTGGCCGGCGCGCTCGGCGCTGTCGCCCACCCGTCGGGCCATGCTCACCTCCACCGCAGCGTCCAGGCCAGGGGCAATGGTCCGGCCCATGTCAAGAACGTCCACAACAAGCCGATTCCCAAGTCCGCCGCTGCCAAGGTGGCCGAACCAGCCGCGAGCGTTGCTCCCTCACCGTCGCCGAAGCCGAAGCCCTCGGAGCCGACCGAGTCCGACGAGTTCATTCCTTTCTGCGGTGGCACCTCGAGCAAATCGAAGCGTGTGACCTACGAGCAGGTCATGTACACGGGCAACCTGGGCACCAACGGCGGCTGCAAATGGAACTCCAACCTGATGCTGGTTCCCAACAAGATCGCCAAGAAGTACAAATACGTCCAGGAGTATACCAACGTCGCCAAGGAGCCCTACCAGGTTATCTGCGGTAACAAGATGGGCGCCGACAAGCAGCTCACTGGCATGTTCAAGGTCGAGGGCCAGGAGCAGCTCATCTTCACCCTCCAGCCCGGCGAGACCAAGACCGTGGTGGCCGACTCGAACACTCAGGGCGTCTGCGCCTTTGCGCCGAACAAGGTCGAACTTACCATCCATGGCCAATACGCTGGTGTCTGGGCCGAGTTCGACTTTGAGAACACCAGCAACGAGGGCTGGTCCGGTGCCGACTGCTCTTCTCTGGTCGCCCAGGCCTACGACCTGGACGTTCCCGGCTGCCGTATGTCGGAAGGCGGCGTCGACTCGACCATTCTTGCCGGCGGCATTGGCGACAATGCCTACACCAAGGGCATGGAGAAGCTTGACGGCATCGGACTTAACATTGTGCCCGGTGCAACCGTCATCAAGGTTTATGTTGGCTTCGCTTAGATGGGGTTTTCCGGTTTTCTCATTCTGCACGATTGACGGTGTCAATACGACAATACAATGGCGCCTGATAGGGGTCGACGCTTCTGCTTTTGTGTGCGCCAGGTTTGCTTTTCTGTTCACTATATCCATGGTTTGGCTGGGACAAAGTATTGGCTGGGCTCTCCCGGAAGCAAGGTTTTGTGAATAATGGTTTCCGGATCTAGGGCGGTGGCTGTATATACTTAATGCCCATTTGACGTTTTACTTTTCTCCATTCATGTCTCGCAGATCGTTGAAGCATGCTATTATCCCTGGTTTAGAGCGGCGATTTATTGTCATTGCCCCTCAGCCCCATCCTACCCGAGCACTCGTTGCATTCCGACAAGGCGCAATTGCCGCCCTTCAAACGTATCGCAGCCCCCCTCCCCTTTACCCTCCAGATATCCATGGGCGACTCTTGTCAAACCCAAGCTAGCCCAGCCAAGACAGCTGACCAATTATCCCAGAACCCAATCCGTACTCATAGCCCAACAGTCAACCACCATTACATTCACCCAACCCAACGAATGCGAACCCCTTTCCCCCCTCCCTCCTCAAGCCACCTCATCCCCCCCTCCCTTCACCGATGCCACAACACCCGAAACCCCCCCATCAACCCCCGATGATTTAAATCCCCACTCTCCCTCTCCCTCTCCCTCTCCCTCTCCCTCCGCCTTTCCCACGGCTTCGCCAACCGCCGATCCCGATACTGCCGTCCAGTCCCCGCACCACCACCGACCCCGACCCCGACCGGGTCGAGTGATGCCCCACTCGACCGCCCACCGATACGGGGGGGGGCTAGGGGAGCGGCTACATGTGAGTGCGGGGGATGAAGATAGGCCGGGGCACACAAAGCGTCACTGTGCGAGTCATACATCGAGAACAGTGAGGGATGGCGGCCTGGACTCGCTGCGACGGAAGGGCGTTGACTGAAGTGAGACACCGAACGA
>NT_165976.1:3850158-3926045 GCF_000143365.1 Chaetomium globosum CBS 148.51 | reverse complement strand
ACCCCCGTCCGGGTAATGCCACCCTAACGGCACGGCTACCGGGCTGGGCTGCTTGGCCCGCTATTTGGTGGTTGCGTCGCTGGAGCTGGGACTGGACCCGGTCGCGTCGCTGCGGAAACCCAGCTGTGCGAGGGGCGGGCTGGCGCCCGGGCTCGGTGCGCTGGATGGCGTTTGATGCGCGTGAGCCAGCGGCGGGCGGTTGCGGAGGGGGTGGGGTGGTTGTGGTGGGGTGGGTGGTGATGGAGGTGATGGTGGTGGTTTGGGGGTTGTTGTTGGTAGTGGTTGTGGGGATGGGGAGGGGTGGTGAATGGGGGTTGGGGGATGAATCCGCCGCTTCCGCTGGCGGTGCTGCTGCTTCTGCTGCTGCTGGAGATGACTGGGGTTGGGTGGCTGGGGGTGTAGTGTATGGGATGGTGGTGAGGGGTGGGCGCTGGGAGGTCGAAGAAGGGTGGGTTTGGGGGTGCGCTGTGGTATGGTGGTGGGAGAGGTGTCGCTACTTGTTGGCCATTATTGCTGGTTGTGGGTCGGAATAAAGGTGTGATGGTTGAGAAATCGCCGTCGGGAGGGGCAGGAAGGGGGAGCTGTGAGAGAAGTATCAGTCGCCATTACTTTCACTTCTTCCGCTGGGGGTATCCAAGATGCCCCAAGTGCGACCAGCAACAGGCGCGGTCAGATTTACCTGGGTTATATAGGTAGGCATTGTAACTTGACTTAAGGGCGCTGATGAGGAAGCCAGGAATGCCCGCTTTTTGATGCTTGAGAAGGGATCGCCTCAAGATTGGCAGGTCGAGGCTTGATCAAAGAAGGCAGGTAAGGTTCAGGGAGGCGCTAGCAGATCAGTTCGGCAAGCTTTTAAATTCTTCTGTCTTGGTTTGTGTACGCGGACATACCGGCAGATGATACCCCTCCAAGGGACGTTGGAAGTACGGCTGCGGCGAAGTCCCGTAGGAATTCGAACAGAATGTTTGATGTGGCTTGCCCAGAATGGCACCTGAGTGGCACCCCGCGTTTCATTGCCGCCCTCGCTTTGAGCGTCTGACTGTGTTTGGCAACGCCTTTTTCTAATTGATAGCGGCATCTACATTAATTTGACCAATTGAGCCGTGCAAAACCTCAACACCACCAAGGTCATCACGGTGAACATCACCGATAACCCTAACCCGCCGAAGCCGAAGCCCCTTTTTGACTCGTGGTGGTGGAGCTGCCAGGTTTCGGGTCTGAGATCCAGGGGCAATCTGGCGTTGGGACGAAAAACGGCTTCTGGGGTTTGAAGCATCATGTTCACCACCAAAAATGGCAACTTCGCCCATTTCCATCATGGCCTATCCCCGCACATGGACTACGCATGCTTGTGCTTGCAACATGGCAGCTGGGCTGGGGGGCTTGGGGGCTATCAGCTCTCCACACGCACTTTAATGAAGCCCGGCCATTGGCGAGGCCCGTCAAATCCCTCGCTGCGGCTGGAATTGGCGCCGGCCAAGCCCCGAGTTTGTTCGTTTCAGGCTTGCTGCAAGCCGACGGCGGCAGACGTTAAGACCCCCCTGGCCACCCACCCCCCCGCCTCCTAATGGAGAGAGAGAGATCTCAGATCTCCAACCCCCACATCTACAGACTACCACGTTGCTCTCGCCAACCAGACCAGTCAAGATGCCTAGTAAAGGAGTCCATGTTTTCACTTACCTCGCCGCTCATGGCTGCTCCATTGAGCTGTCAGTCCCTGGACAGTCCGTCTCAGTCAAGGAGCTGCACCGTTTCCGCGATGTTTGCTTGGAGGTGGAGACGTCGGCAATCGAGAGTTTCTTCGACAAGCGAGGGAAGTTTACCTTCAAGGTGTTCCAGAATGGGAAGCAGATCACGGAGCAATGGATCGATGTAAACGCCCTCACAGGCAACGCCAGCGGCGGCACCATGGAGTCCATCGCTAACACGCCGTCCATCTTCCACGGCGACGACATCATCATCTCGTACGGTCTGTACGAGGCCGGCAAGGGCCACGACCTGCTTCCCAACCGCCACCAGTGCTACATCACCGTCACCCCCAACTACTCCAACTGGATCACCAACGTAGCGCCCCCCGGCTCCGACCTCGAGAACAAGCCATTCGCCCGGCTCGTCCTCCCCTCGGCGCACGACGTGGGCATGAACAGCATGGAGAGCAGCGAGGCGGTGCTGCGCAAGGTGGGCGGCGCCATAGTCGCCGAGCTCATCAACGACAACCGCATCCTCACCAAGCTGGCCGACAAGCTCTCGGCCAACGCCATCGCGCTCATCGCGCCCAACATCATCTTCGGGCTCGCCATCACCCAAAAGGACAGCCTCGAAGCGATGCTAGGCATCGGGGCGCGGTACTTCGAGTTCCGCCCGGCCCACCTCCACAAATCCGTCATCCCGACGGGCGCGCTCCCAGACCGCCTCTACTTCCAGCACAGCGCCATCCCGGGAATGGCGTACGACGCCTTCCTGCGCGGCGTGGTCTCCTTCCTGCGCACCCACCCGGCCGAGATCGTCGTGGTGCAGCTGCGCTGGGACGGCGTGCCCGACGTGTGCGCGAAGCCGTCCCGCGACGAGAAGAAGCAGTACCTGGACGAGGCCCTGCGCCACGCCGACGGCGCCATCGTCGCCGGTAACCTGGCCGATATGAAGCGCATGACGATTGGCCAGTTGCGCCACGAGAAGAAGCGGCTCATTATGCTAGATAGTGTGGATTCGCTGTCGACCTACACCGATGAGGGGAATGCCACGCTGGATGGGGACAGTATTCTGACCGCGCTGCCCAAGATGCTGACGCCGGGCAATCAGAAGGGCAAGGCGTTTACTAATATTCAGTGCCAGGCGACGGCATCGAATATTACCAAGGCGGTGGTGTATTCGATTCTAGAGTCGAGCGTTACCACGAGTTGTCTGTTGGCTACCAAAGGGCTGTGCGACTCCAAGACGCTGCCGTGGTGCAGGGACAATGTTCTGAAAACCTGCGATGTCAACCAGCTTGTTGTCTTGATGAACGATTGGATAGATGGGGCCACTTCTGACATTGCCGTTCAGTTGAGCAGGAAGCGGTTGGAGAAATGATAGAGGTTTCTTTTCACTGTTCATAGGGAGTTGGAGTAGAGAACGGGCGCGAGTTGGGGACGTTATCTGGGTAGACTTTCGATGGATGTGATGATTGATGATGTCTGATGGTATATCCCGGGTTTGGCGCTTCAACGGCGGCAGGCCCCATGTCTTCTACTTTTCTTTTCGTTCAAGCTTCGGTGGACAGTTTTAGTGAATTCACACTGGCCTCGAAGGGGTCTTGTCACACTCATCTGTGCTTCCGATAATACCCCCTTTATGAATTACACATCCAGGACAGGGTGGTGATTCTAACGGTTTGCATACATGTAGCAGTTAGCCATTCACGATTGACTTTGGCACTTTATCCTTTAAGCTGCCCCTCTCTCCTCGACTACATCAACCCCGCAGCCCAAGGCTCGCGATGCACACCCCTTCTCCAAGCTACCTAGATGAGTCAGATACACAAGTCCTGCGCATGGAGAGCGGCAGACCCGCCACACATGCATCTATTCCCAGCCGCTGCGGTGTAATTGCTTAGGCTGGGGCTGAGGTCGGGCATGTTGAGATGGCCGTGGAGTTAATTATGGACTTCGGGGGCGGATGAAAATGGGAGGATCACGAAGACATTGACGAGTTGGAGGCCCATACCCAATGGTCGAGTTCATATCTGATCTTTGATTAAGGGAACGATCAGCCATCAATAGCGAAACGGCGACGACGACATTGATCTCGTGATAAGCAGACTGGAACACAAAGTGGGAATGGGTCATCATGACCCTCCGCGCTGGCTAGGACAAGTAGCTGGTGCCAACAGTCGGAGACATCAACATAGGGTGACGAAGGCGCACCAGTATGTCGATTTATTAGACAGCAATATCCAAGCAATTCTTATCTTCAGCTTCCATTACCCTACCTACTCAAAGAAGGCATAGGCAGGCTCGGGGTGTACTGCAACGGAGTCGAGGTCTCCGGCTGTTAGGTTTATCAAGCTTCATTGGCGTTTAGGTAACTTTCAGCCGCCAGGCTCGACTACGACCCCATTGTTCCCTCGAACGACGACTATCATTTATATGGCAATTGCTCTCAGTTCTTGTTACCGGGTCCCCCAACACCGACCGGATGCAGTGGATTATTCTGTCCCATGCTGCTTGTTGTCCGAAGGGCGTATGAAAGTTTGAATGGGGTAATTATAAAAACAAGGGCTTCCACTGGACGCCGTGGTCGGAAAGAGCCGGGAATGATGGGGATAAACCGTTTTTAATAGTTAACTCCGGTACAAGTTGCCGAGTTCTTGCATTGGAACGGAAATAATTCATCTCTTCCCAAACACCAGACTAACATCCAAGGTTATCAAAGAAGTCGAATGCTTGGAGCCTGTATCAAACGAATGAGTAGTGGACCATTAAGAGAGAAAAATGGAGGAAAAGAAAGAAGAAAACAATCAAAATAACGGGGGCACAGCCGAAGAGCCTCGACTGGAGAATGACAATGCGGTCTCGATAACACCGGCATCAGAGCGTCCGACTGACCAACACTCACCGGCGCTTGTTGAAAAGCTCGCAACCCCTCTACCTCAAGGTCAGCCTACCCCTGGCCCCACCGGCGTTGAACAGGGCGAGAGACAACGCGAGCCCGGCGTCCTGGTCGATGGAGACGAGACTCAGAACCAACCCCCATACAGCGTGTTCAACGCCTGGGAGAAACGCTTCATCGTCTTCATGGTGGCGCTTGCCAGCTTCTTCTCGCCCGTCAGCGCCAACATCTACTTTCCGGCCCTCAACACCCTTGCTCAGGACTACCGCGTCTCGACGACGCTCATCAACCTGACCATCACCGTGTACATGATCTTCCAGGGGCTTGCGCCCTCATTTACGGGCTCGCTGTCGGACAATATCGGCCGGCGCCCGTTGTACATCGTCTGCTTCGTCATCTACATCGGGGCCAATATCGGCCTCGCTCTGCAGCACCAGTTCGCGGCCCTCATGGTTCTCCGGTGTCTCCAGAGCTCCGGTAGCAGCGGCACAATCGCCCTCGGCAATGCCGTCGTCTCCGACATAGCTAGCCCGGCGGAGCGTGGAGCCTACATCGGGTACGTTTCCCTGGGCGGTGTGGTTGGAGTATCCCTGGGCGCCGTTCTCGGCGGGATCCTCAGCGACTTTCTGGGTTGGCGATCCATCTTCTGGTTCCTCGTCATTTGCGCTGGCGTCGTCATCATTCTCATCGCGCTATTCCTGCCGGAAACGGCACGCGCGGTCGTCGACAACGGCTCCACCAGCCCTCCCAACTGGAACCTTTCCCTCTGGGACCTGCTCCCATCCCTCAGACACAGGCGAGCCACCGCGCCAAACACAACCCACCCAACCACCACCCCCAAAAGCCGCGACTTCGTCAACCCCATCATGACGCTGCGCATCTGCGCCGACAAGGAAGCCGGGATCGTGCTCGCCGCCAACGGGGTCCTGTTCGCGGGGTACCTGGCCATGGTCAGCGCGATCCCGTCGCAGTTCCAGCAGCTGTACGGCTTCGACGACCTGCACATCGGCCTGTGCTTTATCCCGGGGGGCGTCAGCGCCGCCCTCTCGGCCATCGCCGTCGGCTACGCGGTCGACTGGAACTTTGCGCGCCACGCCCGCCGCCTGGGCCTCAGCGCGCAGCAGGCCAAGCAGATGAACCGCGACCTGGGCGGTTTCCCCATAGAGAGCGTGCGCTGCGAGGTGGCGCTGCCGATGTTGGTGCTGGCCAGCGTCTCGTTTATTGTGTATGGATGGCTGCTGGCGTATCGGGCTAGCGTGGCCGGGCCGCTGGTTCTGTTGTTATTTGCGTGTTTTGGGGTGAACGGCTTTTTTACCGTCCTTAGCGTCTTGATGGTGGATGTATATCCGCAGGCGCCCGCGACCGCGACGGCGGCCAACAACCTGGTGCGGTGCTGGCTTGGGGCGGGCGCGTCGGCCGTGATCATTCCAATGATTGATGCTATGACGAGCGGGTGGGCGTATACGTTTATTGCGTTGGTATACCTCCTGCTGGCGCCCCTGCTCTGGGTTATCATGCGCTGGGGTCCGGCGTGGCGGGCGGCACGTATTGCGCTGGAAAAGGCGCGGGAATCGAGTGGCCTAGACGTGGAGGCATGAGGCGAAGGAATCTGGCCACAAAAGAGTTTGGTTTTCAACTGTACGAGTGTCAACTTCTCAAATTCTAAGTGATCTCAATGTCCGAGCCTGGTGGAGGCCTCCATGGGCCATGCTTCTGCATTAATAAAAGTATCCGGGATAGAATGTCAAGTACGAATACACCGTAAACGGTCAGGAAATGTACCAGAATTTCCGCCTATCCGCTGGACTGGATGCCCCTGCTTGGGATAATCAAATGAAACAACGCATTTCAGCTTACACAGTAGGAGCCCGTGTGCTACCACCGACCTGGACAGACGGGCCCCCACGTTGAGAGAAAATGAGGACTTTCGTAGGCTGCCTCACTTGCCGCTTTGCCCCAGCCGGTTCTATTCTAAGGCTCAAATCCTACGAAGTACCTATAAAGGCGTGACAGCTGGAGCTGATACTGGTTGAGCTGTTTCAGGTAACATGGCCGCGTTCTTCAGCATCCTTCGTCCGTGTAAGAGGAGTCACTGAACCCCGAAATCTCCCGGCCATACCCGATACAGAAGGCAATCAACAAATATTGCCGGAAAAACCTGCTGGGTGAACTCAGGGCGTGGAGTTTTGTTGGGGCACAGCTTCCACTCCTGGCGAACTGTTGTTGGAGCGGTTAATGCCTGTCATTTTGGCTGTTACAACGTGAAAATTCTGACACTTGTTGGATGGTGGGAGAGGTTTGCCCCGGACGCAAAGCAAGGACGAATATTTTCGGCGTGATCCAAAACTTGTGTTCGGTGATGGCGCTGGTTGGCCCTACGGTGGCGCTTGTGAGGCCGGGCCCCACGCGGATTCAGGGGCGGCTTCCGGAGACGGGCCGAGCGGACTTGGCATGCCGATCCACACAGCGCACTAAGGCCAACTACCGGGATGCGGCGGGGCGGTTGGCTGCGGTTGCGAGTCAGGTACCGAACTTTCGCCGTCGCCGTCGTGAGGGATCCGAACCGACACGGCGGGCGGTAAGCGGCCCTTATCTCTCCGGGCCCGAGACCGCCCGATGGGTTGGTCATGGCGAGTCACGGTGAGGTCACGGTGATGCCACGGCCGCGGGGGTTTGTGCTGGGATCAACGGAACACCGCAAATGTGAGATCGAGAGGTGGCCTGTCCGCCCAGCGGCCACAGCCAAGGCGCCGGCGTTTCCCGTGTTTCTTGAACCGCATCTCATTCTCAACAAGGCCACAAAGTCTGGGCGCATTTGAAGGGGGTAAACTACGGGTCTACTCACTGCACGAGGAGAAACTATTGGCGGCTGGGAACACATTGCCGCATGTGAGGATCGAGCCAAGAAGCTGCTCTTAGGATCGGCATCGACGGTTGGTGGTGCAGGCCAAGCTGGGAAGGGCAAAAAAAAGAGGCCCAATAATAAAAAATGTCGTGGTGTTGCAACGTCCTCCTTGAACTCCATGTTGCAAGTCGTGATTCCTTCTCGGCTAACCTGGGGCAGCGGGGGAAATTGGTGACCGCTTTTTCTTCGTGGAGACGCACAAACGTGGAGGAAAGAGGGGTGTAATTTTTCAGGGTCTTTGGGGTTCCCCGGACTGCGAAAATGAGGGTGAAATCGAGTGAGGGGCGGTTGCCCATCATCGCTGCATTGGGGTTTCCCCGAGTGTGGAAAATAATGTTTGGGGCAGGTGCCACCAGCTTCATGCGGGATGTGGGTTTGAGAGTTTCATCACGGGGCACGAAAACGTGCCACTTTCCCCGGAACCGAACGCTTACAGAGTCTCGAGACAGCAAGAAACACGACGAGTTCGATTCGCGAATACTCGTTAACAACGGAAACGAGATATGCGAATTGCTCGACATCACAGCGACATATTTTCCCCTGCAGACCGACTTTCGAGTCGGGCCAAAAATAAAAATGAAAAAAATAAAAGGCCCAGCCGGGGAAACGATCGTCACCCCTCCCGACGCTCAAGACGGGTCTGAAGTTTCCATACGAGGAACTACCTTGGTTGGTGCCGGATTCGAAATCCTCTGTGACGCCATGGGTCCCACCGTGTGGGCAAAGAAACAACGCCATTTTCCGATGTTTTCCACGCCAAGCATGCTGTTGCCTTTCCAGAATGCAACTGCATCGGAGGTTTCTGCCAGATTAAGACGACCATGACTTTAACTGGTTGCAGATGCAAATCCATGTGACGGTCTCGCCGATTGTCAAAGACAGCCAATTCGGCATGTGCACGCGGGAAATGCCGCTGGAAAAACGACGTTCCATCCGTGTTAAGCCCGCGCCACTCGTAAAATCGATCGTAGCGCTGCTTCCCTCGCCAACTCGCGACGGCGCTCTACGGTAGACTTCAGCCTTTCTCACAAGCTTTCGGGTTGAGAAGTGCCGAGAGGAGCCAAGTTGACTTGGCGGTTTTTAAGATACCCACGCGATGACCTCATGGTCCACGGCTCGGTGGAGTAGACCGGGCCGCAGGAGGGTCCAACGCTGGAAAGCATGTTTTTGATGACGGCCTATGACAGTTGTCTCTCGCTGCTGTGGGCAGGGATGACATCTTTGTGTTGCCGATGATCACAATCCTGACGCCCAGATTTGTCACAGTCTGCGACAGGGTCGTCGAGACAAGATCGCCTCTCACGGTGCAGGAACATGCATGCATGTACCCTCGCCCGAAATCTACGGGAAATCTCACGGGCTTTTGCCTCGGCCACGCATCGGTGGCCAGGGCTCGCCAGGGGTAGGGCGGATATGGGCCATCTCAGTCGTCGAGCCGTCCAGAGTTCTTCCAGATCTTCCCCACGGTGGCTGATACCGGTTCACAACGCCGTTCCCTTCTGTTCCACATTGCCGGTGTGCTTGCTGCATGCAGCGCGACCGACGTCCGAGTGTGACTCTTGCCCCATCTGCATCTTGGCTCTAAGTCCCTGCACATGTCTCGCTATTTAGGGAAGCATCCTCCCCCTCTCTCGACTCGCCCCGGATTGTCGTTTTGCTCCTAATTCATCCACAACCCCAAGTCTTCGACAATGGCCCCTCCGAAGTTTATGGGCCTCTCGGGCAGGCCCCTCTCGCTAGCAGTCTCGACTGTTGCGACAACGGGCTTCCTTCTCTTCGGATATGACCAAGGGTGAGTGCTCTCGCCGTCGTGTTCCGACAGCTCCCACTGACAACAGTCCGCCAGTGTCATGAGCGGCATCATTACCGCCCCGGCCTTCAACCAGATGTTCAAAGAGACCGACGACAACCCCACGATGCAGGGGTTGGTCACCGCCATCTACGAGATCGGCTGCCTGGCGGGTGCCATGTTCATTCTCGGTGTGGGCGACCTCCTCGGAAGACGGAGGGCCATCATGCTGGGTGCTTTCATCATGTTGTTGGGCGTCATCATCCAGATCACTGCCATGCACTGGGCGTCGCCCCTTGCGCAATTGATCGTGGGTCGTGTCGTCATGGGTGTCGGAAACGGCATCAACACGTCGACGATTCCAACCTATCAAGGTGAGCTAGGACGGACGACGTTTGCGAAGTTCATGCACTGACATGCAACAGCCGAGTGCAGCAAAACATCCAACAGAGGGTTGCTGATCTGCATTGAGGGTGGTATCATCGCCTTTGGTACTTTGATCGCTTACTGGATCGACTACGGAGCTTCCTACGGCCCTGATGACCTCGTCTGGCGGTTCCCCATTGCCTTCCAGGTCATTTTCGCCATCTTCATCATTGTCCCCATGTTCTTCCTGCCGGAGTCGCCCAGATGGCTTTTGAGCCACCAGCGTATCGACGATGCCGACCGCGTCATTGCCGCCATTCGTGGTTACGAGCTGACCAGCGAAGAGACGGTCCTCGAACGCAACCTCATCATGGACTCCCTTCGCGCCGCCGGCGGGTTCGGCCAAAAGAGCACCCCAGTCAAGGCTTTGTTCACTGGTGGCAAGACGCAGCACTTCCGGCGTATGCTCCTGGGCTCCAGTGCACAGTTTATGCAGCAGATTGGTGGTTGCAACGCTGTCATCTACTACTTCCCCATCCTGTTCGAGGAGTCCATTGGCGAGGACCACAACATGAGTTTGCTTCTGGGCGGCGTCAACATGATCGTCTACTCCATCTTCGCCACGACCTCGTGGTTCCTCATCGAGCGCGTCGGCCGGAGACGCCTGTTTTTGATCGGCTCCATCGGACAGTGCCTCAGCATGGTCATCACCTTTGCCTGCCTGATCCCCGACAACACCATGACGGCCCGGGGCGCCGCCGTCGGCCTCTTCACCTACATGCCTTCTTCGGCGCCACCTGGCTGCCGCTGCCGTGGCTCTACCCGGCCGAGGTAAACCCGGTCAAGACGCGCGGAAAGGCCAACGCCGTCAGCACGTGCGTCAACTGGATGTTCAACTTCCTCATCGTCATGGTCACGCCCATCATGGTCCGCAACATCGGCTGGGGCACCTACCTCTTCTTCGCCTCGGTCAACGCCTGCTTCATCCCCGTCATCTACTTCTTCTACCCCGAGACGGCCCGCCGCTCGCTCGAGGAGATAGACATCATCTTTGCCAAGGGCCACGTCGAGAACATGTCGTACGTCAAGGCCGCCAAGGAGCTGCCGAACCTGCAGCCCGGCGAGATTCAGGAGTACGCCAAGCAGTACGGCCTCATCGACAGAACTTCGGCCGAGGGCGGAGGCCGTGACGGTCGCGACCCCGAGGAGAAGCCGGCGATCAGTGGCGGTTCGTCCAACACCAGCAACGACGCGGTTATCAACGAGCGTGGTGCGGATGCTGGCTTGGGTGACGGTATCAACGCGTCCGGCCGGGCGGACCGGGACTAGATGCGCGAGGCAGTGTTAAGAGGTTGGGGGTTGATGACTGATGAGCTCTAGGATACAGGCCTGGATGGCTGGAGAGATGTTTATTATTTTGATTCGACAGCTGTTGCTGTAGGGTTCCTGTTGCGGTGCAACATTGGAAAGGGATGTGGGCGGCCTTGTGCATACGGTGCTATGGTGCTTGATCAAGGTAGAACAGGATACCCAGGGAACGGTGTGATTTAGACGTGGCCATAGATGATTCATAGACAGGATCTTTCAGCTCAGGACTCTACACGTCAAACCGTGAACGCTGTCTGCTTGCATTCAAGGCTAACTGCGATGAAGCTACCTACCTATCTAACCCTAACCCACTAAAGGTGTGGAACAGCTGTGGGGCGGTTGCTCTCGCATGAGGTGAGGTGCCCCGTCGGTGCCCACCCTCGCATCAAACTTCATCACCCAGCTTCTCCCTCTGCGCCCCCACGGTATTCAGAACAGTCAGCGCGCTTCTCTTCTCCAGACTCTTCTTGACCGGGTTTGGCGCCGCAAATACCTCCTCGAGCTCTTCCAAGTTTCTATCCTTGGTTTCAGGGAAGTAATAATACATAAAGACACCCTCGAGCAGATCCCAAAAGACAAAGACCAAATAAAAGTAGTACCCAATCTTCTCAAACGCCGGGCCCGACGCGTACTGCAAGATGGTAGACGCGACCGAGGACGAAAAATTACCAACGGCGGTGCCCTTTGCGCGCGTGGCCGTGGGCAGGGTCTCGGCGATGTACATGCTCTGCAGCGGGGTCCAACCAAAGGAAAACACGATGCCGAAGATGAAGATGAAGGCGATGGTGGTGTTGGCCGCCGCCACCTGGGTCGGGTCGTCGGTCGCCATCTTGCTGGTGCCCGTGATGATGGCGAAGCACACCGACGCGAACACGATGGTGTACAGCAGCAGGGGCCGGCGCCCGACCACGTCGGTCATGCGCGCGCCGAGAATGGCGCCGAGAAAGGAGAGCGCCGGGTTGATCCCGTTGAGGGCGAGGACTTTGTGCTGTTCGGTGATGCCGGCGGATTGGAGCATGGTGACCATGTAGTAGGAGGAGAGGCTGTTGCCGCTGATCTGGCCGAACACGGCCATGCCGATGACGCAGATGAGGCGGCGGCGTGCTGAGTGCGTGTTCCAGAGCTCGTGGTAGTCGTACCATTTCTTGTCGGAAGCTTCGGTGGAGATCTGGTTCATCATCTCGCGCATCTGAAGCTGGACCATCGGGTGGTCGGCCCGGCCTTCGCCGTGGTATGTGGCTAGCACTTTGGCGGCTTCCTCGTGCCGGTCTTGGGCCACGAGCCACCGGGGGCTCTCGGGCAGCCAAAGCACTCCCAGACAGACGATACCCGAAGTTACCATCTGGCACCAGATGGGGATACGCCAGGCGTCCAGGTTGTCGATGAAGGCGCACCCGTAGACGACCCAGGATGCGACGATCGAGCCAATGTACCAAGTGGTGTTGTACAGTCCTGTTAGAGTGCCACGCCACTTGGGGTGAGCCATCTCCGAGACGTAGCAGGGTGCCGAGACGCAGCAGAAGCTGACCCCGAAGCCGAGCACGAACCGGCCGCCCAGGAACTGTCCTTTCGTGGTGCTCGGCGCCTGGACACACGTCCCAATGATCACAATCAAGGCGCCGACAAACATTCCCCATCGCCGGCCAAAGTAGTCGTTGACCGGCCCCGTGAAGAAGACGGCGGCCACCGAGCCGATGTTGTACATGGCGAAGACCAGCCCTGTAGCGGACCCTGCTGTGGTCCTGCGCGCGGACTCGTCAGCAAGCCCCTAGAAATTCTTATGATTTTGTTCTTATAAGCTCTTACATGTCAAAATAATGGTGATAACTCGTCATTCCATTCAGGCCGCCCATCAAACTGCCGTCGTAGCCGTTGAGGCAGCCGCAGAGATAGCTTATCGACAAGACGAGATAGAGGCGGAGCATCGGCGGCGACCATGGCGAGTACACAGTGTTTTCGACATCGTGGGCAAGCTGAACGGTCACGTCGTGTTTGTCAAGTGCAAGATCGGCGTGTTCGACTCCAGCCGCGGTCTCCTTCTCCCGGTTGGAATCCATCTCGGCGTCGGCGCAAGAAAGAGGGCTGTGGATAGCTTCAACTTCAAGCTTTCAGCCGCGGGTCGGAGTATTATTAGTAGCCTGGATGTTTACCCCTCCGCCGAATGCCACATGCAAGAACTGCAGGGCCCAGACTCTTCTCCCCATGGGGAACCATGATGGAATGTCTCGCTTCGGCGTGTTGTGTGTGCATTTGGTTCCCCGCGCCGTGGTACGTTCGGGGAGTGGTTGGCAACTTCAGACCTTCCTTTTCTGGAACACTGTGCGGTCGGGAGATATTGCCTGTATGGGAGCACCAAGATCACCGTTGTTTGACCGCCGGGATGTTGATTGGGGCGGCATTTAGGGATGGTCTGTGTCACCGGGTGTGAGTGGTTGATGTCACGCGAAGGTTTCATGGCTTTTCTCTTGGGGGCGATGCTCGGTTCTTGCTTGCCCGAGATTGCGCTAAGGAAACATAGAGATTTTAAGCTTTGTATGGATATGGGGGGTGAATTTGCGCTGCTATGCTTTCGAAGACCACTGATGGTTGTTGTCATGATCATGGATACGAGTGTACACTACAGAGAGAGGTGGTACTCCCCCTGTTTCAATGTTGCCAACACTGTTCTGGAAATTACTTGAGATAGTTCAGATCTTTCTGACTTGAGGCAACCTGCACAGCTTGGGGTAGATCCAAAGGAGGGCCGAATAACGCGTCAGGATCAAGGTCACTCAACACTGCAGCTTCATTTTGAAGCGGCAACCGATTGGCGGGATATTGGGGGATGTTATCAGAGAGCCATGGTGTGATTGGATACCGCGTTGAGGTGCCGCTCGGGGTGCAGAATTACACAATCCAGATGTTAGATCCACTAATACCACTTTCCAGCGCCCACTCAGTTCGACCAAGCATCTCCACAACCCTAATAAGCATCCAAGCATCGTGAGGGGTCCCTGCACGATGCAGCATTGCCGCCCCAGACTTCTTCCCCCTCACTGTCCCCTCCCCCCGCATCCGATAACCGAAACGGAACCGATGACCGGCCCCGTCTTGGTTCAATGTTGCCGTTGGAGCCGCCGAAAACCCCTCCGATGATTCGGACTCATAATGGAAAATCAGGTGTATTTTATTTGCACCAAAACATTAAACGAGACGAGATTGAATGACTGATGAGCAGTTGGCCCTCACTCTTTTGTCCAGTCATCATTTCAAGCATAACTCTGCCCACAAGAAATACGCCGAGATGAGAACCTCCAACGGCATCACCATGGAGGAGAAGAGGGGCACTCCGGATTACGCCAACGAGGCCGTTTTTCGACGAAACACGCTCCCTCCGCGGTCCTATTACATCCCCGAGACAGCCCTCGCTCTCAACGGCCGCTGGGATTTCCACTACGCTTCGACCCCACTGAAAGCTCCGGAACCGACATCTTCCCCTGACGAGCAGTGGACCACCATCCAGGTCCCCGGTCACTGGCAGTTGCAGGGCCACGGCATCCCTCACTACACCAACGTCCAGTTCCCCATTCCCGTCTGCCCTCCCCATGTCCCTACCGACAATCCGACCGGCACCTACCGGCGAACCTTCCAAGTCCCCTCCAACTGGGACGACCACTCGCAAGTTCGGCTGCGCTTCGATGGCGTTGACAGCGCCTTTCATGTCTGGGTCAATGGAGTATTGGTTGGCTATGCCCAAGGATCCAGAAACCCTCACGAATTTGATGTGACCGATTTTGGCGTGACCAAGGACCATCCCAACGAGCTTGTTGTGAGGGTGTACCAGTGGTCTGATGGCTCCTACATCGAGGACCAGGACCAATGGTGGCTTTCCGGTTCGTCTTTCTCAGGGCGGCGTTTGCCGACCAGGGTTTGTTAATAATATCTCGACCAGGCATCTATCGCGACGTGCACTTAATATCCATGCCGTCAGAAGCTCGGATTGAGGACTGGTTCCTCCGCACTGACCTGGACGGCGAATACAAAAACGCAACACTGGACGCTGATATCCATGTTGTCACCTCGACAGCCGCCACGGTCGCCATGACCCTCCGGGAACTGCCCCAAAACGGAGGAGACACGCTTGCCGATGCGGGACAGGATGTGAGCGGCGACGGCAAGATCAATCTCAGCATCCCCGTCAAGAACCCGGCCAAGTGGACGGCTGAGACGCCCTATCTCTACTCGGTCGAGTTGTCCATCAAGACACCCTCCAAGACGTACACGGTGACTCAGAGAGTAGGATTCCGCAAAGTCGAGCTGAAGAACGGCCTGATGTGCGTCAACGGCCAGCCCATCCAGCTCCATGGCGTCAACAGACACGACCACCATCCTCACTTCGGCCGGGCCGTCCCCCTGGACTTCATTCGGAAGGACCTGCTCCTCATGAAGACGCACAACATCAACGCCCTCCGCTGCAGCCACTACCCCAGCGACCCGAGGCTGTTTGATATTGCCGACGAGCTCGGCCTGTGGGTGATGGACGAGGCAGATCTCGAGTGCCACGGGTTCTACGACGCCGTCGCGCGGCCCCAGAATATCCCCGAGGCGATGGACTACGGAGAGCGCAAGAAGCTCACGTTCCCCAAGGCCGCAAAGTACACGAGCGACAATCCATCGTGGCAGACCGCCTATGTCGATCGCATGGAACAAATGGTGCAACGCGACAAGAACCACCCGTCCATCATCATCTGGTCCCTCGGCAACGAGGCCTTTTACGGCCGGAACCACAAGGCCATGTACGACTACGCCAAGAAGATTGACCCCGGACGCCTGGTGCACTATGAAGGCGATGCCGATGCCGAGACCGCCGACATGTATTCGTACATGTATCCGTCCGTCGACACGCTGATCAAGCATGCCAAGACCGAGGGCGTCAAGCCTGACGGGACCTTCGACAAACCCGTGGTCCTTTGCGAGTACGCGCACGCCATGGGGAACGGGCCGGGGTGGCTGGAAGACTATGAGGAGGCCTTCCGCACCTACCCCCGGCTGCAAGGAGGTTTTATCTGGGAGTGGGCAAACCACGGCCTGTGGAAGGAGGACCCCGATGGCAAGTCATACTACGCCTACGGCGGCGACTTTGGGGATGTGCCCAACGATAGCACATTCGTCATGGACGGCTTGCTACACAGCACCCACGAACCAACCCCTGGTTTGACCGAGCTCAAGAAGGTCATCGAACCGGTCAAGGTGGTGGGCACGCGTTCCCGATCTTGAGATCTCAAACCTCTACCAGTTTGTCGGACTCGACCACCTCGTTGCCACTTACAAGCTGGAGCAGTTTGCGGAGAGGTGAGTACCCTGACCCATACCGCAGAGAAACCACTAACACGAGTGTAGCACAACTCCGCTGGGCGCCGGCGAGCTAAAATTACCAGCCATCAATCCAGGGTCGAGCGCAATGGTCCGCCTCCCCAAGGTAGTACGGGACTACCAGTGTGAACGCGGCGCTGAGATATACCTGACGGTGTCCTTCACTCTCAAGACCGAGACGCCCTGGGCCAGCGTCGGCCACGAGATAGCCTGGTTCCAATACCGAGTGGAAGCCAACGAGCCCCTGCCCACATCCCCCAGCCCAGCGCGGCAGCTCGACATCAAAACCACCCCCAGCACCATCACCATCACCGGTGACAGCTCCACCTTCATCTTCGACCAAGCGTTCGGCCACTTGACGCACTGGACCTCCAACGGCACCACCCTCCTCTCCCCCGACCCCACCACCGGCGCCGCCGTCACCCCCTCCTTCTGGCGGCCCCCCACCGACAACGACGTCTACTCCACCCTCCCCTACTGGCAACGCTTCGGCGTCGACGCCCTCACCACCCAACTCCGCAACACCACCCATCGCCCTGCCCACCGCCACCACCCCCTCCCTCACCATCACCTTTCACCACCCTTCACACGCCCCCCGTCCTCGACTGGGGCATCCTCGCCACCACCACCTACACGATCCACCCCAGCCCCCATCCACCCCATCCTCCCGAACACCATCCCCCCGCGACCCCAAAACAGCGCCCCCACCCCCACCCTGTCCATCCACACGCACCTCTCCCCCTCAGGAGCCCACCCCCCCACGCACCTCCCCCGCGCCGGCCTCAACCTTCACCTCCCGCCCACCTTCACCGACGCGCTCTGGAGCGGGCTCGGACCAGGCGAGTCGTACCCGGACAAACGCGCCGCCCAGCGCATGGGCGTGTGGGGCCCGCTTGGGGTGCGCGAGATGCAGCTGGGCGCCGGGTATGAGGTGCCGCAGGAGGGAGGGAATCGGATGGGCACGAGCTGGGTGCATGTTTTCGAGGGAAAGGGACGGTTACTTATGCTGCGGGGTGGAGGGATCCGGGTGGTGAGGGAGGGTGTGTTGAGGGTGGGGGAGGGGGGTGGTGTGGATGGGGAGAAGGGGGGGTTTAGTTTTAGGGTGGGGAGGGTTGCGGATCGGGTGGTGCAGGCCGCGAGGCATCCGTGTGATTTGGTCGAGGAGGAGGCGACGCTGTTGAGGCTGGATGGGCGGGTGGCGGGGGTGGGCACGGCGGCGTGTGGGCCGGGGGTCAGGGAGGATTTGGTGGTGCCCGTGCAGGAGATGGAGTTTGGGTTTCGTTTGGAGGCGGTGGGGGTGTGAACTCTCATGGGTTTTTAGGACATTGCCTGCCGTGTTAACCTCATGATAGTTGAGAGACTGGCAGCACCAAATTCCCGTATAATAGGTAGGTACCTATCTCTCCCAATTAGACAGGCCAGCGTCAAGTTACAATACGACGGAAAGGTAAAACCTACCTTAGGTAGTCCCATTGCTCCCTAGGCAAGGTCGAAACTGTCAACCGCATTATCTAGGACCTGGTGAAGATATCCGATACTCTTTCTGATATTCGGGTCTTGGGGTGTAGGTATTCAAGAGTCAAGCCGGATCTGGCGAAGATGCGGCGAGTTAAACGGACCGACCTCTGCTCCACGCCGGAGAAACGAGGACGCGTTTAAGATACGCGCGGCCTGAGGCGAGAAAAAAAAATAGGTGCCTCTTTTATCATTCTGAAATTGGGTCCGAACCGATTGCTGCTACTTTCCTGATAAATCTTTTTGCTTTGCTCAAACCCATCTTTCCTCTGTCCCTTGGCCACCGACCCGATCAATTAACTTCGAAGTTCGAACTAAATCACCCAACGTTTACTACTTTCGACCTCTGCACTACCCTTTTCGCTGCTGGCACGACAGCCAACTTTACTTTTGTTTTCGCAACTGCTCAGACTTCCGGTACAATTGAGGGAGTGCAAAAGATTCAGTATGGCCAGCTCTTCATCCGAATCGACACAGGCGGGCGAAGGCCCAGTCGTGAAGTTCAGGGTCGACTTTTCGCCCAAGTCCACGTTCTCACACATCACCCTTCAGTATCTGGACGGTCACCGATACCACGTGAAGCCCAACTCGTCTATGGTGCAGAGCCTGAAGGACACCAAGGCAATCTACGTCGGAATCAATCCGTTGTCGCTCGTCCCTGTTATCGCGAAGAAAGATCCATCGCCAACCAGGACCAGGCCAGCCCTCAAGCTGTTTAGTGCGGACGATTCGAGGTTCGTTCGCGATCTCGTCCCCACAGTCAAAGCCCTACGCCAAGGGAAACCCAATTACTTCATGGACCTCTTGACTTGGAATGAAGGGGGACAACTAAGGCCTGACGAAGTGGCCGTACTGGCAGCTTGAGGGGAGAGCTGTGCCCAGAGGCTGATCCACGGCCTCCCATTGGGCATCCCAAGCGATATTGGATATTCTCAATATGCTTCTCAGAAGAAGACCTATCCTGACAATATCTGCGACTTGTCCAGAGGCGTCCGATACTCGCTCCCTGTCTTCCAAATCGCCGAAGACAACGTCCCCAAACGGGCCACGGACCTTCTCGGTATGTGGATGATAGAATATCCCCAGGATCTACTCTATATGCAGGTTGCCATCCAGAAGGTTCTTCATTGGATTTACATCGTATCATCGCCCACCCTGCGACTAGAGGACGGCATAGATGGGAACTGGGCGCCTGTCCCCTTCGTTTCTCTCACATACTGGCTGAGATGTGCCCATCTCTACGAAGCGTTCCATCAGATCCATGAGTTGGTCTACTATTGCCACCCCTTCAGGTTCACGGAGAAAATCTTGCGGGGTGAAGCATCCCCGGGTAGGGTGGCCGCCCAGGACTTTGTGTCCCCTAACCCACTGATGGAGGAGCTTATCCTCGTTATGACCCCTCTAGCCATGTCCCCTTTGGGGTATGCCCTTCCCTGTTTCTTTAGGGCTCAAGTATGCCCGATTTTGCCGCCTTGGTTCCCAGATGGGAATTTCTCCCCCGAACGGAGCCTAACTTGGCCACGGCCAACCAAGGACTGGCGCTCTCTTTTCTGGTCGCACATTCCACTGTGGAATGGCTTTCCCATCAAGCCCAGCGGACGCAGAAGCGGCCCCACACTGAGAGAGATGTGAGCGACCTGTCCAGAAAGATCTGGATCCCTTCCTCTTGGATCCCGTCCCCTTTGGCAAAGAAGATCAATTTGACTGAGAACGCCCAGTCTCTACATTGGGTCCCCAATGCATCGACCTCCCCTTCAGCGCGGAATCAATACATCTTGGATCGTCATGAATGTGAGCGCTTCATCCCGCGATCTCCAATTCTCGGACCCGTTCAGTTCAACGGAGTTGGCGAGACCACTCAGGAGATCACAGCCTTGTTGACCTACATGAAGGCCTATATCTCAGGTGGAGGGGTGTGCTGCGCTATCCGTGGAGCGACCAGATCCATTTTTCAGGAGCGAATTCTACCCTGAAGGCGTTCTCTCTAACTTCGCTGGGCGGCTCACTGAGCTGAATACGAATAGCATCGTTGGTAATGCCCACTTAGGTGAAGCAACAGGCCCTAGCACTTAGATGCCGACCAGCAGACGTGATCAGGATACCGGTACCCATGTTGAGAATGAAGGAATGGACTCTCAGCATTCGGTTGCCACCGGCCATGGCTACTCAATCGCACCTCCCGACTTCTGTGGAACTTCCGGTCCTCTGCCCGCTGGACTCTTGCAACTCCTGAGCTACGCCCTCTGGGGGCCTGTCTGCGTCAATTGGTGGCGGCTACAGAACACCGCCCGCACCAAGTGGGGTCTTGAGCATGGCTTCACTCTCGCAGATGCCACGTACTCGGTCAAGACTGGTCTCATTAACTTCCCGGGTCTTGGAGACTTGGACTTCATCCCCCCTGAAGTTCGCAGCGTGCTACCTGGGTCATCTCAAGCCCTTGACAAGATTCTGTGGAACGACTTCTTGTCCTCCCTGAAGGATTTCACTTATCCCCTCCGACACTGGGGAGACCTCCCCGATATCGTCACTCAGCGGATGGCAGGCTCTACTCCAGTAGACGACGGAACCCTCAAGAGGATAACGGCTAAACTGGTCATCGACTACTTCCTAGCCGTTATACCTATCCACATCGCTCACTGCATGCTGAGCAGCAGGGCACCAAACTGGCTGCGTGGGAGCCAAGGCGAAGGAAAGATTACAGAGGAGATCGTCAAATCCAAGCTGGCATGGCTGCTGAGGGACAGGACAAAGCGGACTTGATGTTTACATGGCCACCTCATATCAATTCCCAGACGTTGCAGGGGAGAAGATGGCGGAAATATTTTTTCGAACAGCCCACGTCGAATTTCCTCTAGTCTTCCGACATCTCCTAGCTAAAGATGCAGACTTCCAAGACTCGCTGAGCTCCTCCCTCACAGACCACTATGGTGTGTACCAGGAACTGAACTTCTCGGGGCTTGTCGAACCCCTGCCCGAGCATGCAGATATCACGGAGATGCTGGAAGATGAGGAGCGCCCCTTAAAGAGGCGTAGACTGGACCATGGCTTGATCCGTTAGCGAGCTTGAAACTGGCGGCCTGACTCGTTGAGGATGGCCATGGATGGTCATCAAGTGGTGGGACCTGCTTAGCCTTTTGGTGAAATTGGGGTACTCTGTTGCAAATTGGTGAAATCTCAATACTTTTACCGCTTTAATCCGACTAGCCTCTTTTTCTTCTTATTACGTAGCTTAGGTATACACCCTACCAATCTACCATCGGACACTCTCTGTTACAGTTACAATCTCCTGCTGTTTATTTGTGGAACCAGCTTATTCTATCAGTATCTACCCCGGCCGATGCGACCGCGCGGTTCGACGCCTCTATCATGAACCGACACCGGTCGAGGGACCCAGCCTGGGAGCTATCGAAGGCGAAGAGTACTCTCCTAGTGCAAGCGAGGACCGGGAAGATTGGGCTTCGAGGGTTCCTCTTTACTAGGAGGGTCCCCGAGGTGGTAACGCCGGTATGCCGCTGCGGTATGGCGCGCGAGACATTCGAACACCTCGTACTCGAATGCAACGGAGCCGCAGATAAACCTCATCCCTGGCCAAACGACGGCGCAGAGCTACTGGAGTGGCTAGATGACGTGGAGAAGGCTGCCATAGTGGTGGGGAGGGTGCTTGGGCTGGGGAGGCTGAACGAGTTCCGGCTGGCGGTAGAGCTGGAAAATGAGAACAACGAAGAGGCCCGCGGCGGGGCCGAAGCGGAGTAGCAGAAGGAAATCGATGGAACAGAGGTTACGACTCATTTTATCTATTTCGTTACTTTGACCTCGGAAGGTGGGTGAGCCCTTTCGAGGAGATGGATCCACGGGGTAGCGGCAAGGCCGCAGCGGAGGTGCGGAGGTTTTCATCCAGCTTAGGCATGGTTTTTTCCTACCGAGTTAATCGCTGAGGGACCGCATGTACTTAGTACCTAGCGTGATAAGAGAAATAATAATAATATCAGTATCTACCAGAGGTGCTCTTGGTACGCCTTCGATGCTTCCCTGCCTTTTTCCCTACCTGCTCGTACTCAAAATGGTAGGCAGATAGTCTTCTGTTCGGTTCCCAAAGCTACTGAGACCGAGGACAAGTGTGCATCACCACAAAGTACCATTTCGAACGAGAAGCTGTAATTGTTTTGGGCTACTAAATAATACATACACCACGACAGATCGAGACTTGAGCTAATCCGAGGGGGGTTTAACAGGCCAGGGTGAACACCGCCAGGGTAAGTTAATACACTTCATCGACTTGCTGACTGAGGGTATAGGGGGGCCGACCACACCAGATGGGCGAGCTGTAATGGTGGCAGAGGGGGACGTCGTCTCGTTAACGGACTGGTTGAGACGCTAGGATATCAAGCTTCGTACGGCAACCCCCCTGAACTCGGGGGTGGCTACCCCACAACCTTGGGTCTTTCAGACACCAAACAAGACTGTCTCCTCCGCAAACTGCCGACTGGAATTGCTGTCCCAAAAATATGTGCCGATCCAGAATACTAACAGTAGAGTATGGTTATACACGCATCCGACAAACCCAGGCCACCATCCCCGTTCCCATATCCAAAACGTGGACGGTCCCAAGGAGATCGGATCGCTTTAACTCAGCCTCGATCACAAGGAAGACAGGTCGCCTTCCAGGGTGTGGTACATTTCTGTCACATTTCCACTCGAGTAGACGAGCGCCACAAGCTCATCCACGCCGTGGTCGGCATGCTTCTCCCCTGAAAATACCAGCCAGGCTAATGACGCACCAGCATTAGTAAATTCCTTCAAATCTGAATGGAGTGAAGCTCCAGCCATTCAGGGACGGTCACTCACCATAGTCCTCACCGCTGTACATCATGCTCAGGAACGTGCCAAAGTTCCGCCCATCCTTGCGGAACACCTTCTCGATAGGGGTTGCCGCGTGGTTCGCCTCGCCAGGGTTCTGGGACAAAGGTCTGTCACAGTCTCTTTTGTACGCCGCCGCAAAGTTCAGATTGAAGTCCGCTTCGTCCATGGCAATCATGTAGCCGCCTTTGCGCACATTGCATTTGGTCACGTTGTACGGGTCCTGGATGTCTGGAACGGGTCCGATCACTGGTTCCGCCCACTGCTGGAACTCGAGCTCCAAGTCGCGCATGGAATGGTGGGACCAGTCGTACCGCCCAACGTACAATACGTCCTGTAAGGTGTCACGTTACTTACGTTCGTAGTTCCGAGCTACAAAAGAAAGGGGGTCTGACCTTGTCGGTGTGGCGATTTCTGTTGCTCACCGCCCCCGGTCCTGTCCCATCCAGCGCTCGCACTCTCTCTAGCACTCTCCCAGGGTCGACATCCTCGTGATGCAAGATCCAGCCAGCGAGGTATCCTGGCCCATCAGGATCTGGCAGAAACCTCCCAATCCTTATTCTCTCGTTGTATGGCCGAACTTTCCATTGACCATGCCGAGCCGCAGACCTGTAACGGAAGCGATGCTGCAGGATAGTGCCACCTTGTAGCTCCGGAGGTATGGCATCTGCATTTTGAGTGAAGTCTGAATGCGACATGGTGGAGTATAAACTGACCATCTGACCCCAGAGGATGGAACCGGAGCTGATCATGAAACTGGAAGCTGACGGGTCCGGGAGGAGCGTTCCGTCCGAGCGACGCATGCTGTGCACCTGAATATGAGGAGACGAGATGACAGAGTTGTCCGCGGATGTGTTCCCAGCTCCCCAGACGGTGGGATTTGGGAGCCATGCGGCATGCTTGAGTTCATCGAGCCTGTATCTTTCATCGTTTGCTCGATCTTCCTCGGTCAACCACGGCCGCGCGCCGTAATACTCCTCCTTGATGGATGCGTGAAGCTGCTGCCTGCCTTCGGATGGTCTCCATTCATCAACAACCCGCCTCGCCTGACGAATGACAGCCGCCACTTTAGACTCAACTTCGTCCGGCTTCAAAAGACGGATTGTGAAGTTCTGAAAATCCTGGTTCGTAACCCAGTCCTCCCACTGCGTCACAAATACCGAGATGTCTCGCAACTGATCGTGTCCGCCAGCCTTGTTTCTCTCAATCTGCCTGATCCTTGGGAGAAGGTTCAAAAGTTCGTGCGTCAAGTCCCAGTGGGCTTGATCCGAAAGGTCGCTCTGCCGCCGCTTTTCTCGAAGTTCTTCTGCCCTTTGCACACTGGTTCTCAGTTCGTTATCGTCAGGCCATGTTAGGCCCTTCTCTTGCTGTCTCGCCAAGTACGCAAAAGCGAACGTAGCGCATCGCCAAAGGCCAAGGTTGGATTCTAATTGCGAGCCGGACTGCCAACGCGTGCCAAAACGGTGCCAGAAGCCGTCCAGACGATTCCAGTAGCCAACAAATTGGCAGTAGGGCGTTCTGATCTCTTCCTGTAGAAATGTGGTGCCGACGATACGCTGAAGCGCCGCTGCTTTGATTTCGAGCACCAGATGCAAGACCGCGCGTCCGGCTTGGTGATCTTGCGGTGGCTCCGTTGTCGCCAGGATGAAGTGCGTCGAGATCGAACTGGTGTACTTTAGCCAGGGTCGTGCTCCAAGGCAGTGGGCGATTGTCCCACAACGGTCCTTGGCTGGTTTCGTAGTCTTGACTCTGCGGGAAGATGGTGAACTGTCCTTGGTATTTCTTGGGGATGGCAAACTCCTGTTCCACCTTCTCGGCTAACTGAAGAAGAGTCGTATCGCCCGCCAAAGGTTCGGAGAAGGTGTAGCGGCCTAACCCTTCTCTGGGATTCACCCCCTCGCCTTTGGGCAAGGATTTGTATTCCGGCTTCTCTCGCGGTGGTGGAGGCGGTTCAACCAATGGGGCAAGCTTCCAAGAGGAATCTGGGAAGTCCAGGAAGAGGTCGGGAAGCAAAACTCGAGCGATTAGGGGATCATGGTTGAGGAATACATGGACAGTAAAGTGTGAAGGGCCTGGAGGCTCTTTCGAGGCTTCCATTCGGAGACCAGTCACTAAGGTAGGGTGACTGAGGTGGACAAAAAGAAGGAACGTCAGGGACTCAGGGCTGAAGAACGCAGAAGGGCCGAACAGAGCATCCAGTGATTCAAAGAATAAGTACCTGTAGAAACTTTGTGGTTGCTTGGGACTGACGGCTTGCTTTAATTATGGGACCTTTGGTGGAGAAATTAAAGAGTAAGACGGAGATGAAGTTGCGTTCGGCCCGCGTTCAGCCCATGCTCTGCCCAAACATATTCTGCCCAGCCAGACCGCCTAGAAGTCTTCAAATAGTCTCTTTCTCTCAAGTCCCATCCATAGCTCCCGATGTCAGGATGTAACTTTTAGCATGGCTTGGAGACAGTGTTCTTTGATGTGCCACACTGAGGTATGGGGGTAGTCTGGGGAGAAAAATTGAGTAGCGCGGTGGCGTCTTTCTATTTCGTCCCTGTCCCCTCAGGCACCAAAAGATCCTCGAGAGGTACATAACAACCCCGATGTACCAGCCCCTGGATCGGGAGTTTATCACAGCGCTGAAAGAACTTCGGTGAACAGGACATGGTCTGGACCGAGCCTTGGATGGTGAGGGTTTGTATACCTACCTACCTATTTACCCCCCTTTTCGTGCACTGGCTGAATATATTTTAGATGATACCGCCCGCCCGCCTGTAGCCGCGCTCTTCGTCGATGTGAACCCGATCAAGAGACGCCCGGGACAGCGTAGCACCCTCCAAATCCCCGTCCCCGCCGATGTGGCACCAATCGTCGCCATCAGAACGGTTAGGGGAATCACCCGACCCCCTCGCGTTGCCAGCCTCCCGAGAATAACCACCAAGGCCCCAGACTGGAGTCCCGTAAGGACGAGGACGAGTTAGATCTGGCATCTAGCGACAGAAGAAGCCAGTTACAACGATACCAGCAAGGAATGGGTCCACCACTTCCCTGATCAGGACCTCGAACCTCAAGACCTCAAATTTTATGGATCCGACGATGATGGTGAGCTCTCACATCTGCCTGGCCATAGCAGTACTACGGGAGGCACTGCAGGTCTCATAGTGGTTGATGAGAACGGATTTATGCGGGTCGGTCCCCAACCAATAAAGGAGCGTCAGTTCGTTATCTATATCGGCCCCAATGACAGTGACCAAGGCCGTGATATCAGCTCCACTGTGACGAACCTACTTCGGGACCCTGTCCTGTTAGGGTTCAGCTTCGGTTAAAGGTAATCTCTCAAGGGTGCTTAGGTTCGGTGCAGCCAAAAGGTGCACAACAAAGGCTTGTCTCAACAGTAGGCTTCCGAGCTTGTAGCGAACTGTAGTTGTGATTGCTAACTGGAGAACTCCCAGAGCTCTCCAGAACGAGTGACTATATACTATCCACTTGAGGGTGCTCAGGGTGCTCACGACTCCCTTAATGAGCAGAATGAGCACTTGCTCATTCCCTTGGCAGGGTCCTTCTTGAGCAATGCGTCGGACGTCCCATTGGCCGTCCTTCTTACTTAATGATTGGCTCGGGGTACTGCCAGCGTACCCCGCCGGCTGCATGCGACCATAATCGTGACATCCACACACCGATGATATATGTCAAACAGACTGAAAGCTTCATGGTAATAAGCAAACCGTTGAAGTTCTAAAGGAGCAGTTGCGAGTGCATATACTTGGACCTCTCCTTGTCCATACAGACGACAATATGGCCATTGTGTGCGACTACACCGGCCGCAACGCGTCTTGGGTGCCAGGGCCTTTGACGTACTCGGCCGAGGCCATCTACCCCTTCACCGTCGTCAAGGGGGATATCTTCTATTATCCACCACCTAACGTCTGCTACACAACGTGTGTTCTTAATTGGGTGAAGGCGAAGCAGCCTATCCTTGTCCTCAGGCTCCTCGACTACTACAAATTCACCAGGACTCGAGTTTCCAGCTTAGAAAGGCTATGTGGGGCTGGGCGTATAATAATGTGCCATGAGCCAGCCTTTCTACTGGAGTCTGTCACCAAGCGTCAAGTCGATAAGTGGGAACTAGAAAGTAAAAAGGCAGAGGGTACCTAGTGTTTGATCATGGTGCTGAGAACAGGGGTTTTTGGTCCAGCTATCCAAGGCGAACTTAGCCGCTTGGGGCTTGGGGACTTCGTGTATTATCAAGCAAGAGAAAAAGAGAAGGAAGAGAAGAAGGAAGAACAAAGAAAGAGAAAAATAATGTGAAATTTAAAGATAGGGAAAAAGAAAAAAAGTATAGAAAAAAAAAAGAGATTTGGTAAAATAAAATGTAAATAGAGCAGTGGCAACTAGTTAATACGGTTTCTCCAGTCTTCTAGCAGGTATTGTGGCGGCCTGACCCGCAGCGGTCAATTCTGATGGTCTTGGGATTTGAAAGCTCAAAACCCAATAAACGGAACTCGCTGTTTACACATTTAACGCAGGCGGCTTCAGGTGAGTAATTCTATGTGTCCAGACAAACGCTAAAAGCTAATGGAGCTACAATAAAACGACAACTAGAAACAAAATGTATAAAGCTGATCCCTTCCTCTTCTGCTTCCTTTAGTACGTAAACCGGAATCCTTCCTACGGTGTGTCAGTCTAGGTACCAACGAAGATCAAGGGGGTCGAATTCCTTACCGTGTTCTCCAAAACGCCAGACCGCTTGCTCTGAGACTTGTTGGCAAGGTAGAAGTGCACAGAAAGCACAGCAACAACCGAAATCATGAGGATATGCGAACTAGGCACCATTAGTAGCGGTACATGGCACTCGAGGAAGATACGGTCATACCCAATAGACACCCACACGGCGGTAGTATAAAACGGCGCCTCAAAGTTTCGCACAATAAAACTCCCCGCGATTCCGCCAGCACCATTGAAGGCACTACAAGCTGCCGCAGTAAAGACGCGTTTCCACTGCCTAAAACCATCGAATTAGCTTCTCTCCACACAACAGCGCACAGAAGGACAGAAACATACCCGACAACGTTGTTCGCCTGATACGCGGTCAAGGCAGCCCAGTTCCCAACATACGCCCCCGTCGCAAGAAAAACGCCAAAATAACGAGCCCCTGAGTTTTGAGCAAACCCTAACACGGCAAAGCCGGTAATGAGGCATAGCGCGTTGAAAGCAATGACGGGGCCCCGGATGCGGAACCGGTCGGCGAAGTACGACGAGATCAAGACAGGAACCACAGCGTAATAATACGGCGGCGCGCTCAAAATGATCGATGTGTCGGGTGAATACCCCAGCCCATTCTCCAGGATGATGGGCACAAAGTACGCTAAACTGGTCGAAACCAAATTCTGAATAAAGAACAGCGAAGCAAAGGCCCAGATCTTGGGGTCCTTCGCGTGGACGAGTACCTTGGCGATGGCGAAGTCCTGGGCAACCAGATCGCCGCGATCGGTCTGGATCCGCTTCGAGACGATGCCCGCCTCCTCAGCCGTCAGAAACCGGAAGCTATTGTGCGAATTCTCCGGGAAATCGACCATCCACCAGTACGTGACCAGGCCGATGACGCAAGTGCAGAGCCCCTGCACGACAAACATCCAGCGCCAGCCCTCCAGGCCCCTGCGCCCGTCCAGGCCGTTCAAGCCGTAGTTGACCAGGCTGCCGGTGGCCAGGATGATGACCTCGCCGCTCTGCATGAAAGCAAACCGCAGCTGCTGCTCGCGCCGCGGATACCACGTGCTGATGAGGTACGACAGGCCCGGGAAGACGCCGGCCATGGCGGCGCCCAGCAGGATGCGCAGCACAATCATCTGCTGCCAGGTGCGGACGAAGCCGGTGCAGAGGGTGATGATGCCGAAGGCCAGGGTGATGAGGGTGAAGTGGAGGCGGGGGCCGAGGATGCGCACGGCGATGGTGGAGGGCAGCTGGAAGACGATGCTGGAGATGGTGAAGATGAAGATGGAGACGGAGAAGCGGTTGCCCTGGTCGAGGCCGAGGTCCGACAGCATCGAGGTGACGGCCGCGCTGGAGAGGACGCCGCTGTCGAGCAGGTTGAGGCTGCAGAGGATGCCGGCGATGGTGCAGAGGCGGAGGTCGACCCTGAGGCGGATGCGGCGTTCTAGGGCGTCGTCGACGGCCACGGCCATGGTATCGGTGGTCGGGGCAGACCCAATGGCAGCATCTTGGTCAATTTTGAAGACGGCATCGTCCGTGGGGTCCGGGTCGGAGTTGACTTGGACAGTATGAGGCTTGCTCTCAAGTTGAGTCTGATTCAGCGATGTCGCCGGCTCGGGTGATACTGAGTGCGACATGGCTGTCCCGGAGCCCCTCGAGGAAGGAAATGGGTGAGGGGAGAAGGAGAGAGAGGGCGGGGGGGAGAATGTGTGGTTGTTGTGAGGTGACACGTCTATCCGTTCTATCCCCCTCCGAGACCGAAAAGGACCGGGGGTTCGGCTGTTATTCTAACAATTTAACTGCGAGATCGCCCTCGGCTAAGGCTGGAGAAGACCCACCGATCTTAACCCCCTCGGGAACGACAAATGCTTAATTTAAGCTTACTAATTCTTTGCTGGATTTTGTAACGTTGTGCGAATCGAAAAGCAGTGCAACGAAACTCGCGTCGGAAAACGATCCATGACACAAACTCCCCGAACTGTCACACCAGTTTTGGAGAGTCCCTAACACTGCATTCCCAACTAACCCATATGGTTGCCCTTTTTCCTTTTCCTTTTATTAAATCGAAAACCCTGCTTGCACCCTCCACCTTTCGCGGCACTTTAACACTTGTAAACACTGGCATAGGTAACTACCTATATATCATAAGTTGTGGTGAAGCTTGTTTGGTTCTAACTAAGGCAAACCCGCGGTTGTTGGGGTTCGACGACTTCGTAGCCATCTTAGTTCTCTGCTTCTTTTATAGCACGTGCGGGCTCGCGTCTTCGTCTCCTTCCATTGCGTGTGGTCGTGGTTCCACCTCCAGTGAATAAACTCCTACGGCGACTGATGGGAGCTTACTACGATTCTGCTTCCAGTATTGTTTCAACTGGTCTCGTAGCTGTTCTGACTGGTCATTTGCATAGTCTTGAGCATTTCTGAGACCTCTTCTTCCATCTTTGTGGCCTTGGTAGGTGCTCGTGAGGTTGGTTGACGAGATGAGATACTGGTGATACTCGACTCTGCTCTCGTCATCCTCTACTGGGGTAGCATAATGAGCGTAGAGGTTGAGGCTCGTACCATCTGTTGTAAATGTTGTAACTGAGGCGTAACCTGAGGGATCCTCTTCTCCCATATAAGAGAGTGCTTGGGATCTTGCGTAAACCATCGCTGCTCCACTGCAGGCGCTCTGTATTGTGGCCTCTCTCATATTTCCAGGCCATTCTCCAGCTATTTGTGGCAAGGTTATGGAATGGGGATCATTTTGGTAAAGGGCCGCGCCGGGGACGTATTCGTCAACCGGGAAAGGGCGGAATTCTTCTTTTTCGAGCCCTTCAACGAAATCAGGCTGGAGTGTGGATAAGCCGTACTTGAATCCGAGGTCTTCTGGCAAGCCATTACAGTCCTGGTTATATACTTGGTCGTAATCATCATCAACATTATATTCCTTTAGCAGTCTCCAACTAGTTTCGATAACTACTGTTGCTTCATTTTTAGCTGTCCCAACTTTCTTGGTATATCGTTCGTATTCCTACTGGGACGGTGAAGGGGTAACACGGGACTTAGCATACCGTTTCCGGATATCGTTGAGATTCTTGGGCGGCTTCGAGCTACGAGGGTCGAGGATTCCGCTCCTACGAGCTTTATCGGCAAATCCTGACGTTATTGTCGACGTAGGCCTGACCGTGGTTGATCTGGAATCGCTTATGGGGTCTGGATTCTTTTTGCTCATCTTGTTGAATTCAGCGAGGTTCTGCCGTGTCAATCGTGCTCGCTTTATCCGTGGTTCAGCACTACCCAGATGTCGTTTTTGTAACGGTGGATTTACTGCAACTTGCTCTTCTTGGGTTGGTGGAAGTTCAGCTTGCAAGAGCTCTAGGGAGGTTCGTTTCTTTTCCATGGTGAAAAATGAAGAATGGGAGACTTCCTTTGCTGAAAGACTAGTTGATAAAGTCTTTCGTTTGGCCGATGTAGTTGGGGTATTTTCCGTTGGTCGGCGGTACTGTGCCCATGGTGGTGCTGGTTTCGCGGGCGGAGTGTAAAAAGGGGTTGGATCTAAGTTTGTTGCTTGGTCTCTTTGTTTTAATACTTCTTCGAGCGAGGCAAACTTCATCTTCCTCACTCAATAATGGCCCCATATCCTTCTTCTGTTAGTGTACTGATTCTGTCCTGCATCACTGAATGAAATGGAGTTCTTTGTGCAGCTATTTAAGCTTTCGGTCGCTTTCGTGGCCGAAGGGGCATCCTTTGCTTCCCAAGCTTCACCATGTAGTGTAGGAAAGCGACCATAGTTGGCATGATTACATGGGTGATGTCTTCGTCGATTCGTTGGGAGCTTTAAGAGTAATAGAAACGAAGTCCTATCTCTTTTGCCTTCAACATATCCTTTTTCCCCCTGCTTTGCAAACGTTCGCGATATAGCAGCTATTACATAGTCACCAAACTTCCCCAAACTTCCACCCAGGCACGGCTCCAAATGCAAATAACCTTGTCCTTCCAATTTACTTTTCAATTTTTTGTAGAAGCTGCTGCTCAGCCCACCCACGCCTCAGTTGACGGGGGTGTGGGACTCTGGACTGTGAGAACCTGGGTGAGCAGCTCAACTTCAAAACGACCTTTAATCCCCAGGCAGCCCGGGTTGTCGTTCCTTTTCCACCCAGCCCACCCCGCAGCTAACCCATGTGCGTGTTCCGATGAGAGACTCCAGCAGTCCCCCAAGGGGCTACCACCTGCCAGATATCAGGGTCCGCAGCGCTCTCGTCCTGGATATCCGCCCTCGGGGTCGTGCCGACCAAAGGAGCAACCCCAGAGCCCATGGTCCCCGGGGGAGCAACCTGCTGAAAAGCCTGGCTGCGGCTAGGTGATCCACCGCGTTGGATGGTCTCTCGACACTGCGGCTGCTGCCACTGCTCTCGGGGCTCGCCGACCGGATTCTGGTGCATGGCGGCTTCCTCGGGATGCTGGAGATTGAGCGCCAAGTAGCGGATCAACTGTGAAACCATGTCGATTTCCTGTTCGAGGGCGTTGCGTTGCCTCTCGAGCTCGTTTTGGCGCTTGAACAGCGCCGCCAGGATCGGGCCCATAGTCCGGAAGCCAAAGTACGACATCCAGGGCTCGAGCTCTGCCAGGCCCATCCAGAAGTCCCCCTCAGTGGCAATCTGCCGCAAGTTCGGGTTGCGGCCGTTGTTACGGTGTACGCGAGCGTAGGCAGGGGGCGCCTCGCCCGTCTCATCCATACGGAGCGGTTCGTGGTTGCCGCTCCAAGGACTGCTCGCGTTGGCAGACATGGCGATTCTGAACTGTTGTTCGGGATGAGATGTAGTGTTGAGGTTTGGTTCAAACGCTTCAAACGGAAGTGACCGACGGACGGGAAGGATGGCTATTGTATAAGTATATAAAGCGGTAGGCCCAAGAGTCCGGAAACGCAGAGGTTCGAAACAGAGCAAGCCTTGAAGACACGGTCCTGTATATATGTTGTGAATGTCCATCATTGTGGCCCATGGACATTGAGAAATAGTCTTTGTTGTGCCCGTAGCATGGGCATTGTCATTGAGCAATATTCCTGTTTAGGTATGTCATCTTGGCTGCCTAACAAAGACACTGACTGTCCCTGTTACCCATGGGGTCTTTTTCGTATACCTTGGATGGCTTACCCCCAGCCGACATTATCACACAAGTGCTAGAACCAGCAGTTGGACGGACCCGGGACGGTCATTCTGGACAACCTTTTTGCAACTCGACTTTATGCACTTAACTTTGGTGTTATGCGCGAAGGACGTCAGAGTTGTTGAATTTGTTGAATGTCAACATATCATGCTATCCTAGAACTCGTCTAAAACTAGCGCGATCTTTGCTGTGTTAGCACCTCTTCGTTTTACGCGAAGCCCCGCGCGCGAGCTATGGTTGTTCTTGGTGGCCATAAAGCGGTTCTCCTTGCGGACAAGAGGAAGGGGTAATTACCCGCGCGACATTCGGCCACTTCTGATTGGGGGCTCCGGGTCTGCGGGGTGGTTGGTTATCATGCCTTCGCCTTCGAGCTTATTGACTTGTTCTTTATTAACCGGAGCCTCAGGCTTGGCTCTCGTTGTATCTCCTCTTCGACGATACTATCATTACATTATCGCTTTCTGAGTATTTTCTATTTATAACCTTCGGAGGCTAGATCCCCCAACTAGAAGAGCGCGCTCACTGTCCCAGAGATTCGACAGGAGGGTATTGCGTTTCATCAGATATGTTCATTCATTCATCCTCAAACAGATGATGAGGATGAACAGTTTTTGACCCATGTATCGCGTGTTGGATGGGTTTGCTCCACAACGATAATGCTAATTTGTCGCCGACTTGACGACAGTAACTTGCATGCGATTGTCTAGACAGGCGATGGAGGTACCAGGGCGATAAGAATAGGTACGTACATTCTCACCGCTGCCACGATGATTCCATGTCCTCGACCTTAGGACCTGCTCGAGAAATGCAGGAGTGGCTAAAGTCAACAGCCAGGGATGGGCAAGCCCACGTATTCCCTTTAGTCAATGAGTTCTAGCTTCCACCAATACTTTCACATTGCAAGAAAGAGTGGGAAAAGGCAGTGACGCACCGAGTCCACCACACAACCATTGCTGTGGAGTACCACTGGAGCTGCCTATAGTTGAGTTTGTGGCGCTTGTATTATGACGACGGCGTGAGGATTCGGGCCTTCTGAGTTGCGGTATGTGCCGCGAACGTTGTGAGCCACTTGTTGTTGTGAGAGACAAGGACAGGCATCAGAAAAAAAGGCTGGCGGAGTGGGTTTCGTTCACGAGTAATGTTTCAGTTTGTTGATAAATATTCCAGGGCCACTTAATTCACCCTTCGGACAACCCGCAATCCTCATGCACTCCCACGTACTGACTCGAAATGGGCTGCTTTGGCTCCACCGTCATATCACGAAGCTTAATTGCGGAGCATTAACTGGAGGAGCCGGCTTCGGATCGGCGCATTATGTGTGCTGTCGGGGATTGAGATTCTTGTTTCTTTATTTGATACACGTGAGATTTGAATTTTCACTTCAACAAAACAAGGCAAGCTGTCTGCCCACGGGGAAGCCGTATCTGGCCGAGCAGTGATTTCAAAGCCAACTGACATCATGCCTGGCAGCGTGGAGCAAGGATCGGTCAAGTGTCGGAGACGGCAGCGGACTCCAAACAGATATGGCATCATACCAGCTCACACATCCTGTCCGCTGTCACAGGTGGCTGGGACCCACACCTTTGTCGTGGCCAGACTCGCTAGACCGGTCGGTGAGCAGACCTGCAAAACACTTACCGAAACGCCCTTCACTCGCAGCCCCTTGCCGACGTGGTATGTCTCGTGTATGTTCGCTCTCGACAACTGGGACTCGGCATGGAAGCGAACTTACAGATTCGTGCTCGGACGGCGCGACCCGTCTCGATTTAGCCTTGGCAGCGCTAAACTTGGCACCGTTGGCAAGCTTACCTCCCTGCCTCCTTACCCAGTGGACGAGTGTAAGCTGCTTCCTTGATTCGAATCCTTGTGGCGGACCGATGACGGAAAGGGAGGGGTACCCGGCGATGTTGGTGCAGAAGGTTTCCGGCTCCGAAGAGCTTGTCCCAGCCTGGCCTAACAAGGCAATTGTGGTTCAGCCCTGCGTGTTGGTAGCCTGTGGGCGATATTAACGAGAGCCTGCCTGTGGGGTCGATGGGACTGACGATCGGACGGAGGTTGTGGTTTCCGAGGAAGTTGATGATGATGGGCGTATTTCGTTATTGGCCCTTGCAGGGTATATGAATAGCACAGAGATTCGTTGTCTCCTTCGAGTAACGAGTTAAGGCGGGACGGAATGGAACCGGGGATCAACCTCCGAGCACAGTTGGGCGGTTGCACGCCTGCACGCGCAGAGAGAGGAATGTTGTTTGCCAGCGCGCGGTTGAGGGTTGGGTGTTACATGTGGCTCATCCCAGCAACGTGAGGCCCGGCTTGGCAGATGACCGTGTGCCGAGTGCCGGGCTGCCTTGCAGAACGCAGCCACCCCAAGGCCTCCTTAAACTTCCTTGGGTGGCACACGTGGGGCTTCGCTCAGCAGCCCTTTTCAGCTTACCCAAAGAAGAAAACACGAGACTAAGACGGGAGTTTTCGCTGAGAAAACATGACTCTGGGTTGGTCGACGTGCCAGTGTGCTTCTGGTGTCTCGCGGCGCGAGCCACCGCCAGACTGGCGTTGTGAGAACAAATCGCGGCTCGGGTTGGGGGACCATGACTGATTTTTCCTCCCGATAAAAGGTCGGCAGGTGACACGGTGTAACACAACGGTGATTCGTTCCTCGCTGTCGGCAAAGATTGGCTCGGGTATGTCGGCCGTGGAGCGATCGACAAGTGTCGGCACAGTGCGACTCAAGTGGTTGGGCGAGAAATCCTCGGGCAAGGCGGTGACGGCGACAGCCAAGACGCTTTGTCTTTTCGGAGGGGTCGAACAACAACCTGGTGACGTTCAAGCAAGTGCCTCTCGAGAAAGCTCGGCGCCCATTTTGGCAGCTTCAGGCGGTGAGCTTGCTTTCTCACTGGCGCTGGCGGCAGCCCTTGCCATCACTCGGGTTGATGCCCATGTCCGAGGATGCCTATTTTCCACCCACGGGCACCAACTCTAAACTGCCAGTACGGCGGGAGGTCACCGGCTGAGGTGCGGAACCGGCAGCTTCCCCCGCGAAATGGCCTGGGATTGGCTCGAGCCCCCGTCCTCACGTTTTTCGATGGCTGGGTTGGCAGTGCTGCGAGATGGCGGCGCGTGTCGTCGCCCGGGGAAGATGAGGTCATGTTTGCTTCCATCAATCGTCGCCGCCTTCGTTGTCGACCCCCAGAGCCAAAGCCTTTCCCTGCGGCAAACCCCTGCCGCAACGAGCAACCGACCAACCTACGGGACCGGCTGGGCTGTGAACCGTGAGACGCGGGAAGGGGAAACGTGATGGTACGACCGGTTACTTATGCCATGAGTCAAGGGAGACTCAGAACTATCACGAGAGCGGGCATGGGGGTGGAGAATCGCCCGTCTTGCCGTTTCGGGTGGTGACGTCCTGAAATCCTCCGGATAGGAATGGCGCTTCTCCGCGAATCGCCTTCTTGTTCGGGGACGTTGGGTTTGTCTCGTGCATGGAGGGGACACAGTGCGATATTCCCTTTTTCAGGCTCATAAATCAGGGTCCAATGCTCACTCCGCTCATTCGTCAGTGGCGGCGGGGAAGCGCCCTGGATTCACGCTTGCTAAAACAGGGAAGGTAGAGTTGCAACCAAGACGCCGCGGCGGTTTCTCCAATCCGCCGTGTGGCATGGCTTTGCTGGTTCTGCGGGCTGGCGGGCTGGGGGCGGAAATCAGAGTTTGCGATGGAATCTGCGAGTTGTGCGTCCTGGCGCTACTGGCCGCATCCGATCAGCGAAAGAATTAAAAAGAAAGCTGCAGACTGCGCAGGGTTATCCAGGCTGTCCAGGTTGTCCAAGTTTTCGGAAGGAACACCCAGCGAGAAGGCACTCTACCCGGGTGCCTTGCTTTAAAGCAACCGCAGGCAAGTTGGCAAGGCAGCAAAGATGTCGGAAATGAATTCTCGGTCGTGGTGGATGAAAAATTCCCATCCTGCAGCCACCTCATCTTGGTGCAAAACGAAGACGATCTGACCGTGCCGACCCCTGCTGGCCGATTTTGGGGGTCCTTTGCAGACCCGCCCTAGTGGCGCCAATGAATGTGTTGGATTTTGGCGTCATTGTGCCGATCCCTGGCCGCTGTCGTTGCGCCTGTGCAGTCGCCGACACGTGTGGGCGGCTCATGCCTGAGGCACTGATGAGACCGGAGCGCAGGCAACGGGCGGAGAAACGAAACTATCGATTTGGAAATTACGCTCTTTTCCGGTACAGTGGGACCTCAAACGCCCAAAAACCCAACGTGACCGATGAAGCTTGCAAGTTTTGTTGGACCCTTGGCAGGCGTTCCCCTTCCCGCCCTGCTTCATCGCTGCCGATGTTTCAGAAAACCTTCTTTTGCTTCCTTTCGCTTCGACCCGACGGCGGTATTCTTAGATCCAGTACACAAGTACCAGAATAAACCCGACCGTCACGGCCTGTTTGTGGGAAACAACGGCGTCAATTTCTCAAGCCCTTAGCCCTGACCCTGACCCTGAACGCCGTTACTTCTCGACCGATCGTCGTCCCGCTTTCCACAGGAAGCAGCCCAAAACAAGTCCCGGTTCTCCGCTCCTGTGACCACACCGAGGGGGACCCTCGCAACCAGTGTGCACCAAGGCACGGCTTGCTGATCGCGGCAGTGGAAACAGGACACAGACACTGACAGAGCCACCTCCTGACCAGCCCCCGTCAACCCATCTCGAGTAAAGCAGCAGCAGCAGCCCGCCTAAAGCAACTCCACCCTGTCCGCTACCTACCGTTGCTCGCTCCTTCTCACGCTTCTCCTCCGCTTCCTGCTGTCCACACACCACAAATCCACCACCACGACCAGGTCTTAGGTCTTCCCGCAAAAGCCTGGTCAGCCAGTGCCCAATTGCGCTCCGCCGGCTTTTCCCGCGCCTCAATCCTGTCCTCTTTCGGTCAGCTGTTTCCCGCCTCGAGTGGCCACTCCTGAACCGGTATCCGCTGTCCAAGGTGGCCTCCACAGTAATTCGCCGTTTTGCCGAGTGATTGGGCGACTGACGTCCCTCGACATTTTGCTGGCGGCGGTCCCAGTCGGCCCCACGACTCCACGAGCAGGACCCGCGGCCCTGGCCAGAGGCCCCACCACCGCCTCGCCGCCCAGAGCAGACTGTGAGCTGTCTTTTGCGCTACCCCTCAGAGGTTCCGCTCTGAATTTGCGCCCTGAACTTCCATCTTCCTCCATCCCAGAAACCGCCCCAACCCATCCGCGAACTCATCACCCCCCAACTCCCCGACCACACCCAACCCTGCGCCACACGTTCCGTTCCCGTCGGATGGTGGCAACACAAGTTTCGTTGGGTTGACTTTCGTTCGGAGGAGCTGGCCATTTTCCGCTCATGACATTCAAGACCTCGCTGGCCCTTTACTACTCGAACCTTTTGCGAGCCCGCTCCCAAGGCTAAGACCACCGGACCGGTCTCATATCAGATACGCCACATCGGCACCTAATCCATAATGGGAGACGCCAGTCTGCACAAAACAGCAAGTCCGGACTGGTCGGATTCATCATCAGGGACGTCTATCGACCAACCCATCCACGCGCCGAAGCCTGTGCGACCCAAGCTGCCAAGCCGCAAGAGCAGCGGCACCATGATTGTTCCCCGCGATTCCACAGACGTTGGGCCGGTTGACGTGCACGCCGGCCCGGACGATGTGAGGGCCATGAGCCCGAGACGAACGAGCGAAGACATTCAAACCCTCGGAAAGGAGGCAAGGGCGGAGCTAGAGAGGTGAGTTCGGTGAGGCCTCGTGGCTTTGGGCTTCGCGCCTGCAACCGACAGTCCGGGGCCAGCTCTGGAGAACGAAACAGCGGGCTAACTTTTAGCTACGCGAAGGCACGCCAAAGCATTGCAAGACTCTTTAGTCACGCTCTTCAACCGCATCGAAGCGGTAAAGGAAGAGCATGACAAACTCGACAGCCATAACAAGTTTCTTCAAAAGTACATCGGAGACTTGATGTCGACTAGCAAGATCACGTCTTCCAGCCGGAGCAAGAAATGAGCAACGCTACGCTGGAGGGTTTGGAAGAGAAGGAAAGGGAAGGTCGACCCCAGGGAAGAGTATGTGATGGACGGCCTCGCGAATACTACGGCCGTGCCAAGGCAGTCCACCTCGAACCGTACTGCAGCCCGGCGACCGGACAGACGGCAACGGCGTTTTTGGACAGCTTAGCTACCGCCGCCGACTATGTCTTGACCGACCGAGCACACCTACGGAAGGACGACTGCAAGGGTCACGCGCCATCGCGGCCGAGGATGGCACGTTACCGCCCATCCCATGGGTCTGAATCGACGGAGGACTTGCGTCATTGGCACTGAAAGTTGTGGAACCCCACCCGGGTTCACCAACCTCGGGCCTTCTTCAACGTCGGCCGCCGACAGGCATTTTGATTTGGCTTTGTTACGGCTTGCGCGGGTTTTATAGGAGTTGGGGTTATTGTGCACGGATTTGTTTTGATACCGACCGAAAGACGTTGATACCACCACGCGAGCGGCCTCGATCCGAACGGTTTTTTTGAGCACAGAGAAAATTATCCGGGGATGGACTTTTCATCGGAACGGCCCAGGGCAGCGGGGATTACTGGCAAACGAACTCGGCGAGCGGTGTTTAGGATGGGAAGCATTTGTGTTACGACCACATTACAGGCGTTAACGGAAGGGCGTGCTTTTTGTTACGTTCTTGAGAAAGGGAGCGGAGGGAACCGTGCCCCTGCATCAACCCACGATTACTTACTGGTTTCCAGGTGAATGTGTAAATAGGAACCTCTTTGGTCGTTAGTCTTCGAGGAGCAGCAGCAAGAAAAAGAATGCCCAGAGATCAAATAAACTGGCATGATGCCAACTAGAAGTTGGGACGAAGCATCGGGTCCTGAGTCCGCTCGATCGATCGGGTCTCCCTTTCGCCGCTGGCGCGCTCCATGTTCAAGGAAGAACGGGGGACCGGGGCGCGTCGCCCCTGACTGACGTCAGGACCCAGATTGCGGCTGCTGGCCGGGAGGCAGGGGGGCCAAGCCACGGCCAGTTGCAGCCTCGCAGGCCGCCTATCTGACTGAACTTTCCGAGCTTTCCTTGATAGAGAACTGCTTGTGCGACATTCCTCGTCCAACAAGCAAAAGCCAGTCCATCCATGCCAGTAGCCCGCGTCCGCGTCTGCGTCCGCGTCCCCGCTGCCTATTTCTGGTCACATGGAGCTGCGATCTTCGCTGGTCAAACAAGTGCATGGATGGTGGATGTTTGTAGGATGTTTCGACTATTGCTCACACGGCCCTTCTACGCCACCGCCTGGTGACTTCGTTGCGTGCTTTGCGGCACCCGCTCGCGCATGATCCTCGTGTTTGGTGGGGGTTTGCTCGGCGGGCAAGTTGATGATGATGATGTATGTTGGAGTTGGGGGTTTCAGATTGATTTCGGTGTTGCATGATCCAAAACATTTAAGTGCAGTTCTGCCACGGAGATCTCCGTTCATTTCTTTCTCGGGCCTGTTTACCCTGTTATAAGCTTAAGCTTTTAATGTTACAAGAAAATTCGAAAGCCGACGTGGCGCAATTGGTTAGCGCGTCAGACTTTTAATCTGAATGTTGCGAGTTCGAGTCTCGCCGTTGGCGTAGATTGCCTGTCTTTCCTCCCTCGTCGGGAGGTTGGCGTACATTTTTTTCCTTGGTGTTTCGACCTTTCATAGATCACACTTTCCTTTCCCACATTCTAGATGAAAAGCAATATGTTTTTCTTGTGATCGAAACATCTGCCGGTGTTTTTATTGGCGCTGCATGACCATCTTTTTCCCTCAAGTTTGCTCCACATAGGTACTTTGGCCCAGTGCAGTGGCGGGAGCCACCTTGTGACGGATTCTGCAAGGTTCACTTACAAGTTATTGCGAGACACTAACTAATGGAACCCTCACTACAGAGGTTGGTATCTACCAATCACCATCTCTGTCTAACGCCACTTGAGAAGTATAGCCACTGTAACGGTCCCAGGAGTATATTGCAACTATCTGACGACTACGAGTACACTAAGCTTGAAGGAGAAAAGGAAAGATGAGAGAGTCTGGCAGCTCGTGGGGCTGCTTTATAATCGCGAGTGCGGTGGCCCGAGCGCATTGCTAGAATGTTCGGTGTGCTGTGGGGCAACTGGGAATAGCTTCATCCAGGGGTTCGGTGGACCGTGCTTGTACGTTGAGCTGGCCGAGGGTTACCGAGGCCCACCTCGGGCACAGCCCGTTACAGCCACCATCCTTTCAACCTCTCTCTTCGGCTCTAGTGCTCTCCGCCATTTTGACATGCTCGCCCTTTATACAGGAGTCTCTCTAATTGTACGGGGTCGCCAACCTAATTGTACGGGGTCCGCACAGACTACATGGATTGCGCCACACCTGAGGGGATCTATTGCAGGGAACTCAGGCATCGATTTCTATCTGTCAACTAGCTAAGGGGGTGTCCGGTTCTGGCGTCCCGAGCTGTATGGCTGCACTAGACGCTGGACCTGTACCTCCTTGGGTCTCGTCTACTCTATTTTGCTGGCCTCGTCCCCGTCCGCGACCTCTTCCCCGTCTTCCTGTAGTCCCCCGATCCCCCGAGCCCCGTCCACGTCCTCGTGCCGGCGTCGGTGTCGACACTTCGATAACCCGAGGCTCAGCCCGTCTCAGGTGTGGCGCAATCCATGTAGTCTGTGCGGACCCCGTACAATTAGGTTGGCGACCCCGTACAATTAGAGAGACTCTTATACAGACCAAGTTCGAACACGACCAGACCGAAGTATTAAGCGAGAGGACAAATGTCGTTGAGCCAAGGACCTAGACACCTAGGGTCAAAGTTGAAGCGACTGCTTTTCCATACATCCCTAGAACTTAGATATTCTGCATTGGCGAACCTGTAGCGTTTTCATGGTTTCCTTGGATGACCCCAAACTGCTGCATTCCAGTTTTTGTGCACCGGCCCATGCTCTCTCATTGCTATGTGCTTGTCTCTTTTTGCTCATTCTTTTCTGTCTTATTCCTGCTTTTCCCTTAGTTATTCTTCCTTCCACGTTCTCTGCCACAGTTGGGCAGTGAACATGGAGTAATAATGTAATCCAACTTTCCAGCCAGCGATTTCTGCCATATTGTGATGGGATCATGTTAGGAGTGTATTGAAATTAATTCAGGTATCTTTTGATGACACAAATTCCTTTGAAATGCGAGCGAAGGAAAGAGCAATGGGGCGCTATTGCCGTACTAAACACACCGCCGGCTTTTGGCATCAGTGTCGAGAAGTCAACGTTTCTTTTAGCACGGATTGTCACTTGCTGGTCATAGACTCGACAAAGTTTACTCACCCGGGCTCGAGGGGCTTGGTTACTACAGGTTTGCAGACTCATTAGTCCCAACAACCAGCAACCATATCACATTCTCTCTGTTCTCTTGACCGGTTTACAATTTTTAGTGCTGGTGCCACCTGAATCGGCCACAATAGCATCACAACTTCAAGCCATCGACCTTTCGAAGAAGTACTTTTCATCAAACCGCAGACCAGTGCTCTATTCCCCAAGACCCAACAACGCCCTCGATTCTCATCGACGGCGTCTTCATCAATCGCAACTTACACCCGAATCCGACCAATCAACGCCGCATTCTGTTCCCCGAAACATGCGGGAGCCAAAACCCCCAAGAACAGCCGGCGGCTCATTGCCGCGACCCATGCACAACGGCCACGGGAGCCAATACGGTTCCTGCAGCTGGGCACCGCGCCACGCGGGTGAAGATGGCGTGCTCCGGGGCGCTGCGACAGCGGCAGTGGGCCCCCAGCGCCCGGCGATACCACCCACATCCCCAGCAGTAACAGCAGCACCAGCGCCCCCGCCAAGCCCCTTGGATTCACCCGAACCACCATCGTCGCTCATCTCCTTTTCCCTCCTCATCACCCCACCATCCAGTCCCCCGCCGCCGTCCGAGATCAGTGACGATAGCGATAACACCGCCACCAGCACCGCCACCAACCACCTCGCAAACATCCGAGCCAGGTTGGCCGCCGCCGCCAGATCCGCACCCCCGCACTCGGCCATGTCTGCACCGAGCAATGACGGAGCCGCCGCGTCCCCCGAGCGGAGGCCGCTGCTCGCGGGGACGGCTAGTGATGAACCGGGCTGGGACCGGACCGCCGCGGGAACCGTAGGCGACGGGACGGCTGGGGACGCCGATGCCGAGGAGAGGGCTCTCGGCGGCGGGGCCGCCGGGACGTTCACGCGCAACCTGGGCGCGGTCGAGGCGTTTGCTATCGTCATCAGCATCGTAATTGGGAGTGGTGTGTTTACGTCGCCCGGGTCGATTGATACGAATGTGCCGTCGCCTGGGGTGGCGTTGGTGGTGTGGTTGGTGGGTGGTGTGTTGGCGTGGACGGGAGCGAGTACGATGGCTGAGTTGGGCACGGCGATTCCCGGTGAGGGTAGGTAAGATGTGGAGATGATGATTCAGATGGGGGACTGGTAATAGTCACAGAATGCTGATGTTTTTTTAGGGGGCGTGCAGCCGTATCTCAAGTACATCTTTGGGGATGTGTTTGGGTTCTTGGCGGCCTGGACGTGGGTGGTTGCTGTCATGCCTGCTACCCTGGCCATCCTTAGCATCGTCTTTGTTGAGAGCATCTACTCGGCTGCTGGGGTGACGGGCGAAGGGGACAGGATTGTGCACAAGCTGCTCTCGATTGCGGTGTTAGCTTTCATCGGCGTGGCCAATTCCATCAGCACCAAGACGAGCACACAACTCAACAACTTCTTTGTCGCCACCAAGTTTATCACCATTGCCGCCATCGTCCTGGCCGGTATAGTGGTTGTCATCCTGCAGCTTGTTGATCCGCACCAACAAGTCGGCGGCGGAGACTGGAGAAAGAAGCCTTGGTTTGGCTCCCGGGACAGTGTCAATCCAGACGGCAGCGTCACTCATTGGGACAGCTTGGGCCAGTGGGATATCTTTGGACACCTCTCTGCAGCTTTGTATGCGGCCCTGTGGGCGTACTCTGGATGGGACAAGGTAAGCAACCTTGGAGGAAATCTAAGAGGACTGGACAATGCTCACGCTCACCCCTAGGCCATCTACATTTCTGCAGAACTCTCGGCCCCTGCTCGCCAACTGCCCCTGGCCATCAACACCTCCCTGCCCAGTATCATTCTGTGTTTCCTCACCGCAAATGCGGCATATTACATCCTGCTGCCCTGGGATGTAGTTGCAACGACCGATAGCGTAGCAGTGGTAAGTTGCCGTTGCCATTTCCTGCAGTATCAGGGCAGTTACTAATGATCTACCTAGACGGCTATTACACGCCTGCTTGGTCGGGGGTTTGGGATTGCAGCAGCCGTCTTGATCTGCCTTGTTGTTGCAGGTTCTCTGCTCGGCAACTCCTTCGTTGCTGGCCGCATGGCCGTCGCGGCAGCCAACCAGAATTGGCTCCCTCGTGTCCTCAGCGTCGTCGGGCGCGTTGGAACTCACCGAGAGGTTGTAGAGGGAGACCCCGATAAGGAGCCAGAATCCGACGCGCCCATCAACGCTCTCATTCTTTCGACTGCCCTCGGCGCAATTTACATTCTGCTTGGCAACTTCCGCGCTCTTCTGACGTTCAACGGGCTAGGAGAGTATACCTTCTTCTTTCTGACGGTCCTTGGCGCCATCATTCTTCGGTACCGCCAGCCCGAACTGGCGAGGCCTTACAAGCCTTTCGTCCTGATCCCTGTAATCTTTGCGCTTGTGAGCGGATTCGTGGTTATCCGTGGAGCGGCCTTTGCACCAACACAAGCGCTCATTTTGGTGGGACTTTGGGTTTTAGGTTTGGCATTCTATTGGGCCCGGAGGCGCGTTCAAGGCTTGCGGCTTGATTAGGAAGGACTTATTGCTCGCTTGAGATATGGGGATGTAGGTAGTGGAGGATTGCCGACCGTGATCCATGAGGATCTAAGTGAACAGCGGAATCTTGCCAGCCATTTTGGGTTGAGATTTGGCTCCTCGTGGTTACGATGCTGCTACCGTGAGCCACAAAAATAACAATAAATCAGATGTTATCCATGCAAAAATCCCAGAAGATTACCCTCATATCTATGATGCAATACAGAAACACTCGACCGATCTCCTCCTTGCACGACTACAAAGCTGGGTTAGGGTTAGCCCCTTGGCTACCCCTCCCCGGTTGTCAACATCCATGATCCATCATGATGGTCTCATCACTCAAACATCAACCGCAACTCCAGGCCCATCTGACATCACTGCAGTTCGCCACATACAACATCGACTGGGTAATATATTGCTATGTCTCTCCCAGCACTACCCCGACGCGCAGCGTACATCACGCTCAACACACCCCAACGGCGCAACGCCCTCTCTCTAGCCGAGCTCCGCTCCCTCCGCGACCAGCTCATCAAAGCCAACACATCCCCCATCACCGGCCGCACCCTCCTCCTCCCGCCCTTCAAGCCCTCCATCCTCTCCAAGCTCGAACAATCCCTCACCAAACCCAACCCCAACCCCAACCAACCAGAAGAAGAACAAGAAGACGACGACTACACCTGGCTCACCTCATCCCACACCTTCGCGTACCACCGCGCCACCCTCCCCAGCACCCTGATCCTGGCCTCCCACGGCCCCGTCTTCAGCTCGGGCCACGACCTCCGCGAACTGCGCACCTCACCCCCCACAGCCATCTCCGAGACCTTCCGCCTCTGCGCCCAAGTCATGACCCTCATCCGCCGCAGCCCGGCGCTGGTGGTGGTCGCGGATCCATGGTCATGCCCCTTGCGGCCGGGTTCCAGCTGGCGCTGACGGCGGATCTGCCTGTGGCGCATAAGGGGGTGAGGCTGAGGTTGCCCGGGGCGGGGCTGGGGCTCCCGTGCTCGAGTCCGGTGACGGCGGTGGGGAGGCGGGTGGGGTGGGGGAGGGCGATGGGGATGATGGCGTTGGCGGAGGATGTGGGGGTCGGGGAGGTGGGGGGTGGGGTGAGGGTTGTGGAGGGGGGGGAGGAAGAAGGGGAGGAGGGGAGGGTGCGCCCGTTCGACAGGGAGATGGTTAGCATTGTCTACAGGTTTGTGCGGATGTCGCTGCAGCAGAGCCCGATGTGGAAAGTGGTCCTTTTGGACGCAGGCGGGGATAGACGGCGGGGACTTTTGTTGGGCCGGATGGGGGGGTGGTGGAGGGGAGTGGCGGGGATGGGTATTTGGATGCGGTGGAGTGGGCGGGGAGGGTGATGGCGCTGCATGCGAAGAATAAGGATGCGAAGGAGGGGATGGATGCTTTCTTGGAGAAGAGAGAGCCGGTTTGGTGCGGGTTTGAGGAGCAATAGATAGATGAGGTAAACGGTGTCTTCTCGGGGGTGTTGATAGAGGTTGCTCGCAAGTTGCAGTGGGACATCCCGCATGCTCCCATCTGATGTCAATATCTTTGTCTAAGTGATATCAACCACCAGGTTCTTCGGTGCCTGTCACCATGTTTCCCAGCAACATTGGTTCAGGGACTCTCCAACTTCCATACATGAGGACGCCGAGCACAGCTCGTAAACACCAAACCAACCCCAATATCACTGCGGCCAACAGGTTGACAGTGCATCTGCCGCCTTACTTCTTGCAAGTACACTGGCAGTTCTTCTTCTTGCAACTATCGCAGGAACCACACAACACAATCTCAAGAATAACGTTCTATCGAACCTGTTAGCATGCGTCACGCTTTGTCTACGTGACAACACGGCTATCCAAAGCAAGAATAAACAGATCCTTACGTTTGCATCTTTGGTAATGGTGCAGCTGTTGACCAACTCTGCTGGGGTGTTGAGGGTGCTAGCCATCGTGTTTGGTGTGGATTGTTAATGACAGAAGAGTTAACAGAGGACTGGCAATCTGCCTTGGTTGAAGGAGTACTTGTTGGCCTCGAGTAAACCCAGACTATTTATACAAGAGGCCCCAGGGGAGCATGAGTGAAACGATGAGCATCTCTCTACCAGAGCCTCGTCGTGGAGGGCTTGAGTGGGGCAACTGGCAGCCAGTTTTCAGCACCTTGATCCTTCGCGGGGCATGATATTTGTTCTGTAGGTACCAATAGACCGCGCTAGAATTGCACTTTTGCCTCGCCTCAAAGACGAAGGGTAGCAATTGTCAACAGCAGAAGATACCGAGAGCCCGAACAACGAAGCTGCCATTCAATTCGTTCCTTGGGGGCCAATAGATGGACTAGGATTGCACGCCAGCCTCACCTCAACGGCGTAGGGTAACACTACACCCGCAAGGCACATTTTGTGATGCCGCCAGCAATGGAAAATAGGGAGAGAACTAGAGATCCCTCCTCAGCCTTGCGACTGCCAAGATCGCCTTGATAATGTATGGCAACGTACACGACGGCTTATGGACGACCGGCGTGGTCGACGACTCGATGGAAGGATGTCAGATCGGGTCTCAGTGGCTCTGCTGTCGGTCCCGACGTTGGAAATAAAGACGATAATGCTGAAGGGACCGACGAAGACCTCAAACTGTTCCGAGGTAAAACTTTATGACATGGCGCGGTTGGCTATCGCTGGCTAGCAGGAGGTGGGGTGGATATTGTTGAACATCGAGGGGCGCCGTCTTTCGAACCTGTGAGTTGTCAAAGCATCGAGGTCGGGGTACGAAAGCCTGCGCAGGATTTCGGGTGGGTTGGCCTCTTACCACATGCACTGCATTCCCCATTAGTGGGGCTCTTCTGGAGCACACCATCCGCCCCCATCGAGCACTTAGGTTCCTTCCTCGCCAAGGAAAGACGGGCCGTCTTCCATCAAGATAGTACTTTGCTCCTGCCCGTCCTCGTCATGGACTGGCCTTCCGCTCCCATTGACGGCCCTTCCCGCGTCTGTTTGCCCCACTGCGGTACAATAGAGATAGAAGATTTACTGGTATCGCCATTGTGAACTCGTGGCATTCAAGACGGAGACTTAGGGGGCTCTTGGTGATCATATCGAGGTGTTTGGAAAATGTTGCCTCTTCCGTGGTAGTTCCGCCCGAATATAAAGACGCACTTCCCTTTCTGGTCTTCCCCTACTACATTTTACCTTCCTTGGGATTCAACAGCCCATGAGCCAAGAAAACCACTGCAGGCACGGACTATTCATTATGCACGTCATGGTGTCATCGGGTACGTTGGGTTGTGCCAGCTAGAAAGATAAGGCGTGCAGGAAGAGCGGCAGTAAGCGAGAGGCGCCTGTCGGTGTGGTGGTATGCCAGTGGGATGGATGGATGGATGCCAGTGGAATCCGGTGCCGCGCCAGATCGTTGCAAGTGTCGGAAGGTGCTCCGGGGCAGGTGGAACTGTCATTTGGTCTGACATTCCATTTTCTCGGCGTTTCTCACTGGCAGCTCCTTCCAATATCAGCAACCCTGAATGCAGGAATGTCAGGTTTAGATTCATATTCTTCTTGCTCAGAATGGACTTCTTGGTTCAAGTTCCATACTCAACTGCCATTGGCCGAATTGTCTCTACTTTCAGTCTTTACTTGACGTAAGTGACCACCGATGTTGGAAATGTCCATTCAATTTTCACTCCATCATCTGAAGAGATGGATACGGAATGTGTAGGAACTTTGAACCCTCGCTCCTTGCCACTCGGGGTCGAAGAGTCCCACGATTGATCTCAGTTCGAGACTCAGGAGGATGCCCTCATCGGTCTAGACTACCTACTTACGCTGGTGTTTGGTATGGGATTTGTACGCGCTTGCACCTTGCCCAAAGAAGTCGAGAACTCTACGTCGAAAAAATACCGAGCCCGATAGCTGGGTCGAGGCCTGCTTTCCGATCGTGCCAACAGCTGTCGCTTGCTGAACTCACCTGAGAGGCCAGGGTCCTTCGCCCCGTCACCCCAACCTTGAAGAGCTTCTCAGGCTTGAAATGCGCCGCTCGAACCATTCTGGTCTCGCTCAACCATAACGACGACACACTGAAGCGGGCCGCGGGCCCTTGCGAAATCCGATGGCAGCTCCCAACCAGTTCCTAATCAGGACTAGTATGCAGCCCGCTGTACGTGGTGTGCCACAATTTCGCTAGGGCGGCTCGATCTCGCCGGCCAGACAAGCAGTCTTCGGGGCGTTGAACGATGGGTTTCCGTGCGGCTTGGGGACGGCCCAACCTTCACACAGGGACCGCCGAGCTGCACCCTCGGGACCAAACGGCGGCGGCATCCGTCTTGGCTTTCGAAGGGCTCCGGAAGCGCGCCACCACTGGAGCCCTTTAATGCAGGGCTAGAAAATTCGTGCTCGAAAGGGCAACAGCAAGCGCGGGTCCTCCACCGTTTGACACGAGTAACTTGCAAGCGATGCATGTGATCCCCTCACCCATCGACAAGTGTAATTCGTCGGTTGGGGTGAGGACGAGAAACTTGCTTCTGCTTGGAGGGCTGGGCAAACAAGCCAGAGCACGGCCAGCGGCGCCAGGGGTTAAGGATGCCGGACATGGGCACCATTGATTGCCGCCCCTAATGCCCACGGCACAAGACGTTCATACAGAGGTACATACGAAGACTTTCCTAGATTGGGCCAGCGATTGGATCCCCCGAGGGCCTGAGAAGGAAAGGTTCGGGCACAACGAGCCTTCAGAGGTCTCGATGCCGGCAGGCAGTTGATGCGTCAAGACTTGACGGAACGACAGACCAACTGTTCCGGGCCCTTGCCGGAGCTGACTCCTCGATCGTGCTGGCGGATCTGCAGTTTCTCCATGGTGCGATCCTGGAACAGGGGATGGCCGCAAACTAGCGGAGGCGACATGCAACCAGAAAACGTGCAGACGGCTCGCGAAGATGCGCGGGTGCCCCAGGATCAGCAGGGTTACCCCGGCCCACGGGCTCCTTCAGGGGCTAGACCACGCCGTGTCGCGAGACCATGGCGTGCAATTGGGCCATTGATGTGAGGGGTGAGCTGCGAGCAAAAGATGGCGCCGGCCGAGCACTGGTTTGCATCCACCGGCGCTGGTCTCCCCGAAATTACTCCCATGGCTCGGGACAGACCTTTCTGGGTCTAGGAAAAACCGTTGAAGCCTGCAACCCGCCCAGCTGCCCTGTCATCTCAGCTCACAGGTCTCCCCATCTTCGGCTGTCAGTTTGTCTGGGCGTGGCGCGGACGCTAACCAGTCCCCGGGAAAGCAGGCCCGATGTCCGTCAAACACTGCGTATTTGCGTCCTTGGGGCCTCGCTCGCAGGACCGTCGCACACGGCGTTCAGCCCGGCGAAATACGATCCTGCTCTCTCGAACGGTACCAGTGAGTTGTTGCGGAGAAACCGTGTCCCATATTCGATCGGAGAATTTCGTTCAATCACAGGGCTGCCCAGGGCGGTACACGCTCCTCGCTACCCTTTTTGGACCACGGAGAGAGGTTCTCCGTGACTAAATCGGGTAACTGGGGTACTCCATTGGGAAGCTTCCATTTCCATTGCATGCAAGGTTCACAACCATCAAGCTGTGCTGCGACCGTGTATATGTATCACGATGCCACAGGGTTGTGCTGATCTCGTTCTCGACACCACTCTCCATCTTCACCCCGGCCATTCTTCCCAAGAGTCACCGCGAAGATGTCGTCGCACGGGTCGGATCACATCAGCAGCGAGAAGCAGGCGATTGCTCCCGAAATAGCAACCGCTGCTGTCCCAGCTAGCCAGGTGCCAAAAACCCAGGGGAAGGAGAAGGAGGTGCACAATGTAAGTTTTTGATTGCCAAGTTGTGTCTCAATTGATCTGTTTTCAGTTCGCTGACAAGCATAGGCCGAGCTCTACGCTGCCATTCAGGAGGCCAACATTAACCCTTGGAGCAGGACATCTCTGCATCTTTACTGTGAGTAGAAACCCTTTGATTGACGCGTCAATCAAAAAGAAGAGACCAGAGGAAGGAGAGGGAGACAAAAGGAAAGCAAGCTAATCGCGATACCCCAGATTCCATTTTCGTTGCCTTTTGCTGGTACGCTCATCTTTCACGCATCTGTGGCTCGAATCCATGATAGGTGGTTGCTAATTCAATCACAGCGCGTGTGCCAATGGATACGATGGCTCTCTCATGACGTCCATCATCGCTATGAAGCCCTTCCAAGAGCAGTTTGGTGTCAAGGCTGTTGGAACTGGCGCCGCCGTCATCTTCTCGCTCTATGTCGTGTAAGTCTCCCCCTTTGATGTCGCCAGGCGTCTGAAAAGCCCCGATAGTATGGCCAATAAGCTGACTTAGCCATGTATTTCAGTGGTGCCATGGTTGGCGCTCCCTTCGCCGCTACCCTCTCCGACAAGCTCGGCCGCCGGAAGAGTATGTTCACGGGCGGTGTTATTATCAACCTCGGCATGATCATTATTTCGACCTCGTCACACCTCCCGCAGATTGTTGTGGGTCGTTTTATCCTTGGCCTCGGTATCGCCGTCATGACAGTCGCCGCCCCTGCGTACGCCCTCGAAATCTCCCCGCCTCACTGGCGTGGCCGCTGCACGGGTTTCTACAACTGCGGCTGGTTCGGCGGTGCCATCCCGGCTGCCATCGTCACCTTCGGATGCAACTACATGGAGAACGACTACTCCTGGCGTGTGCCCCTGATCCTCCAGTCTTTTGCCTGCCTCGTCGTCATGGGCTCTGTCTTCTTCATCCCCGAGTCTCCTCGTTTCCTCATCGCCAACGGCAAGGAGGAAGAGGCTCTCGCGTTCCTCGTCAAGTACCACGGCAACGGCGACCCCAACTCGCGTCTTGTTCGCCTCGAGTACGAGGAGATGAGGGAGGGTATTGTACAGGACGGCGTGGACAAGACCTGGTGGGACTACCGGCCGTTCATGTTCACGCACAGCGGCCGCTGGCGTATCGCCCAAGTGCTCATGATCTCCATCTTCGGCCAGTTCTCCGGTAACGGTCTCGGCTACTTCAACACCACCATTTTCGAGAACCTCGGCGTCACCAGCGTCCCCCAGCAGCTCGGTTACAACATCCTCAACCAGGTGCTCTCCGCCATCGGCGCCCTGACGGCCGTGTGCTTGACCGACAAGATGCCCCGCCGCAAGGTGCTCGTCATCGGCACCTTCATGTGCGCCGTCGCGCTAGCCACCAACTCGGGCCTGTCGGCCGTGCTCGACCAGCAGTCGCAGCGCGGCGAGATCGACCTCTCTTACGGCCAGGGCGCGCTCGCCTCGTACTTCCTCTTCAACATCATCTTCTCCTTCACCTACACCCCGCTGCAGGGCGCCATCCCCACCGAGGCCCTCGAGACCACCACCCGTGCGAAGGGCCTTGCCCTCTCCGCGTTCATCGTCAACGGCATGGGCTTCATCAACCTGTTTGCCGGTCCCATTGCGCTTGAGAGAATTGGCTACAAGTACATCTTTGTGTTTGTTGCCTGGGACGTCATCGAGTCGATTGCGTGGTTCTTCTTTGGGTATGTTGTGATTCTCCACATATTTCACCAACTACATTGTTCTATTCCATTCTCTTTTTGCTAACGTCGTTCCTCCCACAGTGTCGAGTCCCAGGGCCGCACGATCGAGCAGCTCGAATGGGTCTACAACCAGCCCAACCCCGTCAAGGCCTCGCTCAAGGTCGACAAGGTCATTCTCACCGAGGACGGCAAGGTCGCCGAGAAGATTGTTGCTTAAGGGTTGTTCCTGCTATGATCTAGTATCGTTGGGGTTGTGCATCCTGGTTGTTGTTCAAGGGTTGGCTATTTGTTTGGGGTCGGCGAGCGGGCCAGGCTGGGCTAGTTAATTAACCGAAGTTATCTGTTGCCATGTTAAAATTTTGGAGACTGCTCGCTGATAGTGTTCCTTGTGTGTGTGTTCCTGTGCTCTCCTGTGGCGCTGACACAAGGAATCTTCTCCGCCATCATTGCTCGCATCAAGCCCATCACTGATGTGAAGCCCCAATGTCACCTGGCGAGCCAACAAATAAAACTCGAAACCATAGACACCACACAAAGTACCGCCTGAGCGGCAACTCCACTAAACCCCAGAAAGCTTCGGAACGGATGGGGCCGTCGGTGGAGCATATTGTGGGTTGCCCAGAGCGGGGTCTGTCGGTGTTTGGAGCGATGGCCGTAATTATTTATCGTCGATGGTCGATCTCGGGGACTCGGGCAGGAGTTGTGGCCGTCATGTAGGTAGTAGGCCTGAGCATGCCATCCCTTGTGGGTAGGTTGCGTACTCGGGAACCTACATGTCTGTGGAGAGAGCACGACTAGGTTTTACTTTCCCACTTACTGGAGTTTTACCTCTTTTTATGATTGCAAACGTCTCAGTTACATGTTAAGTGCCTGGGTAGTTAATCAAATGAAGGCTGGTGCTGTGGTTGGGAAAAAGGGTGTAAACAACTATCCGCCAAGACTCACGAATCCATAGTTAAAAGCAAAAAGATCAAAAACATACAACACCGGGGATTCGCTGGTCGTCACCGACCCAACTACTGATCCGGCCCTTGCGAGTTTAACTAGGGGAGAGCGGACGGGATCCCGTGTTTTCTGGCAGGTATGGTCGTATGTGATAGAGATGGGCGTTGCCTCGAGGTTATCATCGCCAACTCTTGGATGGAACAGGAGTGACCGTGCCCGCTGCGCGCGGGCACGCCAAAGGAAGCCTGGAGGAACTTGCCAGCTGCAGGTAGGCCCCATAGCGGAGTCAACGATGTAATTGTCTTTTTTTTTTTTCCATTTCATGATGGTTATTGACGAATGCTGGGAAAGTAAGGAAACGTGGTTTCTTCAGTCAGACTAGCGTCGAATCGTACAGTCGCGCCCTCTTTTTTCCCGCTGTAGACCTCTTGCTTCTGATTGGCTCGGGAGAGGGTTATCGCCCGTTTGGCGGGATCCCAATGGTCCTGTTCTTCGGGGACTTCTTCCAGTTCGACCCCGTCCTGCAGACCAGCCTCCTCTTGCCGGCGCCCAGGGACCGTGGCGGACAGAGGCCGGAAAGCTTGGCGAAGCATCTCGCAGCGCACAGGCTGTTCCTCCAGTTCACAACCGTTGTCATCCTCCAGGAGCAGGTCCGCGCGGCTGGTTGCCCAAGGCTTCGGGGCTTCCTCGGGCGCCTGCGCAACGGCGAGCAGACCGAGCTGGACTTCCAGCGGCTCAGTCAACGCCTTTATACACCGTCGTGCAAGGCGTCCTTCGTAGACGGTCTGAGAGCCATCACGCCCCTGAACCAAGACCGGTGGGACCTGAACATGGCCGCCGTTGTCCAGTGGGCTCGTGCCCACGGCAAACACATCTCCATCTTTGTGGCCAAGCATGACACCGATTCGGGGAAGCGACTAAGTGTGAAAGAGCTGTGCCGCGTGCTTCGCTACGGAGACGACTCCCAGTTGCCAACCCCGGGCCTGTTCTTCTACGCTCAAGGGATGCCGGTGGCGGTGACTCGGAACCAGTTTGTCGGGCTAAAGGTGAGTCAACGGGGCGCCTTTCAAAGCCGTCGACATCTTTCCCGACCTCGCCGCCGGCACCATCGCGCTCGCCAGCGATGTGACTCTTGCATCTTGGACCGCCGGTGGCCGTCCTCCTTCAGTCAGACGACAGCGCGGGCCTCGCCATCCCCGGGCTCCCCAATGGCACGATCCTGATCAAGAGCAAGACGGTCGCCATCCCGAGCCAAATGCGGGGCAAAGAAGGCAGATGGAGGGGCAAGCCGGGTTTCAGGTGGGTTACCCACAGAACCGGGCCTCTCTACACCCCGGCCTTCGCTATGACAGATCAGAAGAGCCAAGGCAAGCAGTTCTCCAACGTCCTCATCAACCTCAAAGGCGTCCACTCCAGTGGCACGGCGACGCGGCCCAGCTTCATGAGCCTGTACGTGCAGCTGTCGAGGGCGCAGAGCTGGGACGGGCTGCATCTGTTACGGAAACCCGGGGCGGCGGCGACTTTATCGAGCCCAAGAATGTGCTTGACAAAGACATGAGGGCCGCCATCGTCAAGCTGGAACGACGGGGTGAGGAGACCAGACGACGGTTCGAGCAAGACCACAGGCACGAGTCGTTATTTCAAGAATGGGCTGCCATGCCTGAATCTGGCCAGGGGACTGAAACCGATGACGTAGCGGACGCGGCGCTCTGGCGAGACCCTGGGGTTTCCGAGCTCAGATTGTAGCACATCTCTCCACCGTTGCTCTGGTTTGGAGCTCTTTTCCAGTGAAATAAGCGGCTTCAATTAATATTTTCCTTCTCAACTTGTTGCCGTGTTGCCCTGCAATCTGCATCTTTTCGTGGTCGTCGCTGAAGCCCTTGTAAACCGGGGGCGGCCCCACAGCTGATAGGCCGTTGAGGCCCCAACAGACAGTCCGTGCACCACCACTGCCAAGCCTAACTTCGAGACGCTCATCGTCAAGAGGCAAGTTCCTCCAGGCAAAGCAACATGGCTGCTTCCACAATCGTTAGGATAATGACAGTAGAACTTCACAGTTTACAGGGAGAAATGGCACGGCTTTTTTTTGATAGGGCGTTTGATGGGGCGGAAGTGGTCCTGCTTGGAGCATACCATGGTTTTTCTTGGAAAAGGAACCTTGCGGAAGGAAGTACTCGTTGCTCGTACGTTCCTCCAGGCACTTAAGGAACCTGGAGTTCCTCCAGGTATTTCTTCCACTTCGAGGTACTTTATGCTTTCCGTATCGACAATTAACTTTGTCAATCTCCTGAAAATGTTTCAATGTATGTCTTAGTCACCCTTTTCTGTTGCACAATCCCAAATACCGCATATCCTTCCCCTTTCAGACTACGTCGAATTCTTTTTCGGTTCGGAGGCATTGCGTCAACGTATACTTTGCAGGCTTCTTGATCCCGATGAACCGGATGCGCCCTGTTTGTTCATGACTGCATTACAGTCGGCACATCCGAAGCTCTGATCATCAACAAGCTCGATCGTCTGGACATAATTAACCTGTGGTAATCAGCTCATACCAGACGCCCCGGGAGGTGGGGTTGGACGATTCTAAAGCGAGATGCGCGTTATTAGGTAGGCTCTTGGTTGAGAGCTTGCAAGGCTCGCAAGGAGACTACGAAAAACGGTCTACACCGTCGTGTTAGCTACCGCCTCCAAAACCTCGGTTCGCCCTCCTTCCACTTCTTAGGTTCTTTCCATGAACAACTTGAGAACGACAGCAACATTATTAGTTTATGAGATGGCTAGCTGTTGCGTCCCCCCGACAGCTGCTTAATCTGCCATGCCTCGCTTGATGCCCAGGGCAAGGTCCAAAAACTGGAATGTACGCTGGTTTGCCAGCCGTAACGCGCCCATTTTTGCCTGAAGCGAACCTTCGCCGGGCGTGCTTGCCAGCCATAGGGCCTTGTCCGCCTCTGCAACATTGGTGAGCGCGTTGAACACGCGCATCGTGTGGTGATTCTCTTTGAGATAGAGCGAGTCGGATGCGCCCGACACCAGCACAGGGCATCGGACGTGCTCGAGGTGGTTCTCACCGCTGGGTAAGGCTAGGCTGTACCGCTTCATCTCCTGCATAATGGATGCCGGCGATCTGAGACCGAAGAAGGTCCCTCCCGTGGTCACTTCCCAGCGCATTTGGAAGGAGAAACGGATGGCCAGGCCGATGACGCTATCCACAAAGCCGTCTCCAATCCACCCACGGTCCCACGCGCCGATGAAGGTGGGCGATACGTGCTCCGTCGCGAAGTCCCACATGCTCCAGAGCGGATCGAGGGCGACACACTGGGGTAGTCTGTCAGATTACCTAGGCTGGAGGATGGAAAAGGATTGCAAGAAGAGGGGGGTGGGAATCGAACTCACTGCTTTGATGCGTGGGTCTACTGCCGATCGCAGCGCAAAATAGCCGCCCAACGACGCGCCAGCGATGGCAATTCGTGACGTGTCCAGCTCGAGTTCTGGACGGGTCTCTGATAGCCGCTCGAGAAAACTCAGCACAACCCCAATCACGGCCTCCCAATCCGGCCGCATCTTGAGGTTGTGGCGACGGAGGGTCAGTCCTTGGCCAGGCCCCTCGAACGTCAGCACCGCATACCCAAGAGACGGACCGGCCGAGGGATGCATGTAGAACAGCTCCTCCTGGAGAGCATCCGCACCACCACTGCTGATGAGGATCGGGATCTTGCCTGGGAGGCGCTTGTCGTGCGGTGGAAGGTATAAATAAGCCGGTAGCGTCAAGCCTCCCTCTTTGTACGGGATTTCAAGCCGATGGAAGTCGCAGTGGTCAAATAGGGTAGCCGCCTTGCCGAAGAGCGAGGCCACCCGCTCGCATACCTCGAGCTGCCGCGGATGGGGGCGATCTGGGCCATCCCCACAGAGCATGTATCCGCTCGCTCGCGTGTAGTTGGACGCCCTCAGGAAGGCCTGGCGCGCGATAGGGTGGTGCCCTGCCTTCATTGCCGCCTCGGCCAGGGCCTCGGCTCGCTCCGCCTGCGTCTTCCATGCGCGGCCCCAGCTCTCTGCATCGCCGTCCTTGATGTGCCCGACGGCCTCGAGCACCTCAGCGATGTCTGAGCCCCCATAGACGGCCACGCCGAGGATGCGTACCACCTCGAAATCGAAGAACTGGCCTTTGAAAAAGTGATGCATAGTGGGCTACAATTTAACTGAAAGATTGTCGAACAAGCGCGATATTGGTCACCCAACCTGTCGAGTACATACATGTACCAAAAGCCTAAGACTAAGAGGCTCTGGCGCTTACTTCATACATATAAATGTCGCCGGACGTCTTCCCCTGTCTATCTATGAATCCGCTCCTTAATCTTTGTCTCTGATTCAGGCAATCCCTTCCGGGTCTGTAGGTCCAACCCGTGTGCCAGCGTTCCTTTGCGAAATCGGAAACTTTTCGGACCTCCCGGCCGATTTTCCACTCCGTGCCAATCACGTCGCGTTGGTGATCGGCTCACCGGGCTTCCATTGGCACAGTGGCATTTGGCGGCAGACGATGCCGCGTGCCACGACTTACACAGTACCGAATGCCATGTTTCACACATGCTCAAATGATTCGAGGCGAACAGGCCAATCGATATCTCGTTTAAAGTGATGGAAGATAAACAAATGTTGGTTACACACCGACAGTGTGTTTGCTCGAGTGACGCGACGCCCACGGGCGGGGAACTCACGAGTCACACAGCGTTTTCCTCCCCTCCATGTCATTCCAGTCACCACATAGTCACCACAAACACCAGCTGTTTCGACGTCTCTTTCGCGCCGACCGTGGTTCTCGTCAATCTCGTGCATTCGAAACCGCCTTTCTTTCTTCCCGTCGCTCGCATCTCCGTCTCAGACAGTCCGATCTCAATACCAGCGCGGCATCGCCATGTCTGACCCCAACATCATCACCGCACGCAAGTATCCAGAGGGAGGAGGACCACCTCCCGGCCTCGGCCAGCGCTCCGCGATGCGCTGGGCCGTCAAGCACCCGCCCGCCGACCCGACAGTTTCTTTTGCAGGCAAGACGGTTCTCGTCACGGGCGCTAACACGGGAATCGGTTTTGAAGCCGCCGTCAAGTACTCGGCGCTCGGCGCCGACCTACTCATCCTTGGTGTGCGCAATCTCGAGAAAGGCGAAGACACAAAAAAGCGCATCCTCGCCCGCACTCACCGGCAGAGCGACACGATAGCGATTGCGCCCGTAGACCTGGCCACGTTCGCGTCGGTGCGGACCTTCGTCACCACCGTCGAGAAGCTGACACCGCGACTGGACGTTGCTCTCCTCAACGCCGGGCTCGGCAACCCCAAGTTCGAGGCGGCGCCGTCGGGATGGGAAATGGGGTTCCAAGTCAACGTTCTGTCTACCACCCTCATGGCCATCCTGCTCCTCCCGCTTCTGCGCAGGACGGCTTCGGCGACAGGGAAGCCGCCGCATCTCACCCTCACCAATAGCCACGGCCACGGCATGGTCGAGCGGGAATGGTTTGCCAAGTCCGGCAGTCTGGTCAAGGCGGTCGCGGAACGCGACGGTTGGAATGCCGACCGAAGCTACTTGATGCTCAAGCTGATCGCGTGTGCCGTTGCTGAGACTCTTGCCGGGGTGACGCGTGAGAGAGGAAGTACCCCGGGCACCCCCGAAGTCATCGTCAACCTCGCCTGTCCGGGCCTATGCAAGACGGACCTGGGCCGTAAGTTCTCGGTGGCCTCGCACATCTTCATGGCGCCATTCCTCGCCATTTTTGCCCGCACTGCCGAGCAGGGCAGTCGGACGCTGGTTAGCGCAACAGCCCTGGGGCCCGAGAGCCATGCCGGCTTCTGGACACACGATGTCCTTTATCCGTACGTTGTGCAGGCTCGCATACAACCCTTATTCAGGAATGCTAACTAATGCCTTGACAGGTATGGGAAACTCGTGGAAGACAAGGACTTGATGCAGCAAGCGTGGCACGATGTTCTGGAAATCGTCAAGGAAGGCAATCCCGATGTCGATGTGCAGCGGATTCTGGATGGGGGAGACTGAGGGAGGAGCGCAAGCTGGTCACTTGGGTGCAAGAGTTACTGTTCATTGTTGTTGACACGATTCCCAAGTTGGTCTTTTCACAGACATAGACGGCTTTCTAATACAATTTTCCACCGTACGGCAAGCTCTGCTCCGTCTGTCCCTGGCTGTCGAGGAGATGGGACCTCGGAGTGCGTGACCCATGCGAATGTGGCATGTACAAGTTCCTAATCATCATACATGTAAGGCACGATCTCAAACTTTTCGTCCGGTCATGATGCGAAGCGGATTGGGACTACTTTCGCCGTACCTACTAGGCACAACAAGCACTAACAGCTCTACTTAGCCCTTGACATTGCCATCTCCCCATGGAGTAAAATATCCATGCCCACAAACGCCTTCTCAATATTTCAATAGTCAACCCAAAATACAGACAGCGCGTAGAACGTGGTACCGCCGTTACCGCTTCATACTTGTGGCGGTCCCAGGTAGTCAAAAACCAATTTTGCCTTCTCCACTTTCTCTCCCTTGATGGTGCTGTTGTGCTTGACAAAGCGTCGGACCCCATCGATGACTTCAAAGCCCCATACGGTGGTCGCGGCCCAGCCCATGGGCTCGCTCCTGAGGATCTCGAGAATGGCTGCGTGGCCTGCGTTGTCCGCGCCGGTTTCGAGTCCGACCGCATCGTGCTTTGCCGCTTCCTCGTTGCCGACGTAATGGCACCGCATGCTGATCTCGCCGAAAATGGGCACCGTGTCCGTGCGGCTCTCGCCATCCAGGATATACTCGTTGCGTGTGTCGAAACCCCCGGGCCGGACCGTCTGTTTGAAGGCAAGCCGGGCTGCGGTCGCGTCCGGCGTTGTGTCGAGCTTGACATACTCGAGCTCCAGCGTGGCAAAGTTGATGATTTTCCGAATGATCCATGGAATCCCTTGCAAGGCAAACATTGCCTCGGTGGATTCGGAGAGCTGGCGGTTGAGCAGCCATCGCCCAGACACGTCGTCTATGTTGATTGTTGTGGGAGCAGCCATGTTTGAACGGGTCTGACTGTCTGAGCCTTCGCGACCGCCTGTGTCTGGCAACGGCAAGATAGGGTTAAGCCGGACAATCACCATCAGAAGGCCCGACAGAAACCCTGGTTTTCGCTAGGAGTGAGGGGCCGAAAGTGGTACCCAGGGTTTCGCCGTTCGGCTACGTCTAAGTGGTACCGGCCGCTCCGAAACTTAGCATCGGAGAACCCGGCGCAGCCGACTTGCTCCGGTCCGAGACAACCCGCTACCGTCAAAGAGATCGGCATGTTCTTACCACTCTCTATTACGTTGTTGTCGGTCGAGAGACTGTTTTTTTTTTCCCTTTTTTTTTTTCCTTTTTCTTTTCTCTTTTTTTCTTTTTCTTCTTGGCATCTATGCGGTTTCGATTTCCGACTCATGAGCTGCCTTGTTTCCAATCATGATGGTCCCTCAACTCATCCAAGGTGTACTCGACGAAATTGCTCGCATCCAAGAGAGTTATGCTGTTATCCGCCTTTCGGTTGCCGGCATTCGCCTGAGTCGGTGGCAACTGGCACGCCTCGTCATAGCGCAAATATGGCGGGAAATGTCCATGGTTGGCGCGTGTGTGCTGATTGGGACGGTGGTGTCGGTTCTGGCTTGGACCACGTCAAAGTTGTTCTTTCGACCCTCCACTCCATCACTCGAAGATCTAGGAATTCCTTTGCTGGGCAAATCTCGGGGGGGTAAATTTGACTTCCGCCAGATGATGCGAGACTGTGCACAACAGGCAAGTAATAAGCAGGTTGCGGGCTCCCTTGCGGCCCCGGGCTCCCCTGACTGACAGCAAGCTCACCAGCTTCCGGACCGGCCCTACAGAATACGGGCCTTCGGGACCGAGTACGTGGTCTTCCCATCCCGGTACTTCAACGATATCAAGCGTATTCCGGCAAGAGACGCGTCGGCTTATGAATTCTTCCGCCATGCCTTTCACACCAACTGGTCCGGGATTCCCCGGCACAGCGAGGCCATGATGAAGTGAGTATATGTACATACTTTTGGGCGACCCCAGTTGCGATCACTGTGCTAACCCGCCCCTTCAGGGCCGTAGCGGTCGATGCCACCCGTGCAATACCGTCACTCATCCACGACCGGCAAAACGACTGCGCGGCAGCATGTGATGCTTCCATTGGCGAGTGTCCGGACTGGACCGAAATCACCATGTTTCCGGCGCTGCAGAAGATTGTCGTATCGACGAATGCGAGCCCCCTTGTTGGAAGGGAGCTGGCGTCCAATTCCACTTGGATATGGCACGTCGAGCGGCTGCCAATGCTGCTGGGCATTCCCACTGTGATTCTCAGCCTGACCCCGGCGGTCTTGCGGCTATTGATCAAACCGCTCCTGTTCGTCCCCATCCGGTACTCGAGCTTTGTGCTAACGCGGCTCATCACGCCGGTGCTCAAGGAAGACATGTTGGAGTTCGAGTCGACCGCAGACAAGAAGTCGCCAGCGGGCCCCAAAGCAAAAGGAAAGCTGGCATTGACGAGCTGGCTTTTGAGCCGCTACCCAGCATCGCTGAAGGACAGAATGTCCCAGCTCATTCGCGACTACCTCGCCATTACGTTCGAGTCCACCCCATCGACGTCGGGGGTGCTTTTTTACATCTTGATAGAGCTGGCAGCAGCCCCGGAGCTAGCGGAAGCGGTGCGCCGGGAGCTAAGAGAGGTCGCTCCCAACGGCGAGTTGCCGTCCACCCACCTCAACGAGCTCAAGGTTATGGATAGCGTCATGAGGGAGTCAGCCCGAGTCAACCCTTTCAGCCATTGTAAGCCATTCAGCTGTAAAACTCGCATGAACACAGGCATTAACTCCCAATTTGCAGTGGTCCTCTATCGAAAGCTTCTGCGCCCCTTGAAGCTTGAAGGTTGCCCCGAGTTGCCGGCTGGTTGCTTCATCTGCGTAGACGCCCACCACATTGACTTCTCGCCGCAGCTTTGGGAAAACCCGGAGCGGTTCGACGGGCTTCGGCACTACCGGGCTCGCCAGAAGCCCGAAAACGGCAACCGGTTCAAGTTTGCCAACCTGGGATCCGACGCGCCCGGCTGGGGAGACGGCCCGCAGGCCTGCCCGGGGAGGATGTTCGCCGACAACACCATCAAGATCATCCTCGCACACATTCTGACGCACTACGACCTTGAGCTGCCCCCGGGGCAGGGGAAGCCCGAGAAGGGATCGATGCCCAATGGGTCCATGAGTCCGGATACCAAGGCTAAGGTCTTGTTTCGGTCGAGGAAGCTGTAGACGACAGCGGGAATATCGTTAGCGTCAGATAGACGGACGGTGGGGCTACTCAACTGTCAGCCGTGCTACGTGTTTATCAAGGGTTCAGGAAAGAACTGACGGGCTGTTGCAAACTCGGAACATAGGTGCCTAGGGTACTCTAGATATCTCTCTCTATTGGCATTGTGTGGCTAGCTCAAAGAAAACATTTCCCATGTCGCATATTATTACTTCTACATGATCAGTTCGATGCTCCTTCGGTTCGTTTGCCAACCACCTGGATCGAAGTCCCGGTATTAAGCCCCAATGCCCCTCTCGATGTATATTTCCCCTGGGCTTTTTGTTGTGAATTATAGATGATGTTTGAGATGGCCACATGTATATACGTGTATTGTAATCAAGCTAGGTACCTATGCAAAGAATCTCTTGTTCGCCACCCTCGCATTTCCTTCCTGGCCGGATTACCCAGTCCCCACTCCCCAACCGTTTCACGACTCTTTTCGGCCAGATTGAGGGCGAGGCAGAGACATTGTAATCCGGAACATTCGGGACTGTTGATGGAAGATGGCATGATTTGCGTCAATGGCAGACCAAGAACCGTCGGGAGGGGTTTCCGCTATAATATCCTCAATGGAACTGTAACGGTGAGGTACGGTCCGTACGGATAAGAGCTGGGCTGGAAGACTGCTTGACAGTAACTGCCAATGCATATGTCCGGAAAAGCATATTGTTGTTTCGTGACTGGTCATGCCTGGCTAGTGCGCAGGTTAAGAAATCGCCCAAGAAAGACACGGAATCTTTAATTCTTCATGTTTCCTCATCACCGCGTCTACTTTTCTTGGGATCTCCAAGAGTCCAATCACGGACTTTGACCACCATACCACGAATCGGAAAAGCGGTGCATCGGCTGTGCTAAGTCAGCAACTGTATCCCAACCAGTACGGCTCTGCGCCTCTGTGCATGGCCGACAGGTGCCTGCCGTGATTCGGCCGCCCCCGAGAGGCGGACAGCCAACCCTGCCCGCATACCTGAGTCTTGTGACACAAACCGTTGAACCGCTTTTTCTTTTTCGGTGGAAAGCCCCGGGAAGCCGGGATTCGGTAAGTCCGGCGGCATACGGGGGAGTCGCAAAACGGAAGCCGCTCGATTCTAATAACCCGCAATTTATACATTCTGTGGTCGTTCATAACTTGCCTCTTGTATTGCAGTGTATCACTGTATCCGTCCCAGTGCTTTTTTTGCTCCTCCTCTCTCCCCATCCAAGTTTTGTCCCCGGGGTGGCTCGGCGGCACACACATTTATCTCATCATGACGGGCTTTTACTTCGCCGCCGAATCATCCTGGTCCCCGTATGTGATTCTGGTGCTGGCGCTTGCGGCAATGGTGGCCAACCGGCTGGTGCGCCCCAAACGGCCGAATGACGGGCTGAATCACATCCCGATGTTGGAGTTCGAAGACGGTGATAACTCGACGGAGCGCTACATACGTGACACTTGGGCCCTGCTGCACGCCGGTTATCTCAAGGTTCTTTTGCCCTGCCCATTCTGCTTTGTCACTAAGACCACCCGCTCGTACTGATTCAGGGCCTAGTACACCAAGCGCGGCATGCCGTTCCAGATGCGGAATCCAGCGGATCCGGACCACCCGCAGGTCGTGCTACCGGCCAAGTATCTGAGCGAGCTGAAGAGTGCGCCAGAGAGTCGGTTCAGTTTCCGATTGTACTCGGAGCAGGTAGGACCGGGGGTACCCGTGGCCTCAAAAATCTTGACGTGCCTGTTTTCTGACCATCCAACACTTGAACCAGGCCTTCTTGCTAAACTACAGCCACGCGCCCAAGCAGACCGACCGTACTACTCACATGGTGCGCACCGAGATGAACAAGAATATGGGAGCTCTGCTGGAGGCTACGCAAGAAGAGATTGAAGTTGCGCTGGCGTCAAAGCTGCCAAATTCGACCGGTGAGTGCCGTCAGAGGGGAGAGAGACGCACGCAAACCGACAAAGACAACTGGCTAACCACATGGGGCCCCCTATCCAAGCCTGGGAACCGGCGACGCCGTACATGGCGCTGGCTTATACGACTTCACGCGCGATCGCCAGAGTCTTGGGGGGGCGCGAGCTGAGCGGCAGCGAGGAGTGGATCGGAATGAACGTGGGGGTCACCGGTATGACACACCAAGCAGCGCAACAGATTAGGGAGCAGTACCCGCCACATCTGCGCTGGATGGCACGTTGGCGACATCCCGGCGCCCGGGCAGTGATTGCAACACGACGGCGGTCTGCACAGATTGTCGACCCCATCATCCAAAAGCGGCTTGCCGGGGCCCAAGACACCAAGCCCGGAGAGCCGGACGGCATCCAGTGGATGCTGGCTGCGCAGGGCAGCCGGCGGCCCAGCGCACAAGAGGTGGCTGACGAGCAGCTCTTCGTGGGGATAGCCTCGGTCCACACCACATCGGCTACTAGCTTGTCCATCTTATACGACCTCCTCGACCGTCCTAACGTTGCTGAGGAGATCATCGGCGAGATCAACGCTGTCGCGGCCCGGCACAGGGACGTCGGTGGGCGCTGGACCAAGCAGGCGCTGTCGGAGCTGGAGAAGCTGGACAGCTTCATGGCCGAGAGCTTCCGGTTTAACCCCGTCGGGTTGGGTAAGACACACCCTCCTTCTTAGACTCACATATCTTTGCCACCGCGATGCGAGCTGACGTTGGGCAACCGCAGTGACGATGCAGCGGTCCGCCGTAGTGGACTATGTGTTCCAAGACGGGCTACGGCTTCCAAAGCATACGCAGATCCTGTTCCCCACGTGCGAGTTCAACCGAGACGGGGATGTGCACCCAAACCCGGACGTGTTCGACCCCTGGCGCTTCCTCAAGATGCGCAAGGCAGGAGACCCGAACAAACACCACTTTGCCTACGTCTCGGACCAGATGGTGGGTTTTGGCGGCGGTACACACGCATGTCCGGGCCGGTATTTTGCCAGCTATGAGATCAAACTCATCCTAATTCACATGCTCACGCGATACGACATCAAATGGCCCGACGGCCTTACGCGTCCGCCAAATATGGTGCACGACTTTTCCAACGTCCCTAACTTTACCGCTACGGTGCTCTTCCGCAACAAGTCCAAGAGCTAGCTAAACGACGACGGCCGTTGCTTTCAAACGCACCTTGGTTGATGGGGGATCAAAAACACACGGAAGCCCCTCAACGAGCAGTGGGATAGGTCAAGACATAAACAGCCTCTATTGCATTTGAACCATCACTCTTGACTTTGTTCGCAATACTGAGTTTTCATGATCCTCTCCCTTTTGTTTACCACATAAGTCGTAAGCGGCTCCGACAACCGTGCCTGGCTTAGATGGACGATGTGGGCGTGAGGCTTTGCTCGGGATCCCCGAACCGCCGAAGCGCCGAGTGTAGATCCCCGGCGCTGAGGTCCGACACCAGGCCGAAGCAATGGCCAGGAGTGACTACTATTGATTGTCTTCGTGGCATTTCCGCCCCCGCCCCGCCCTTTCTCTCCTCGCGGTCAGTGGTTTCCGATCAAGTGTGTCTCAGTTTCTTCCGGGGATCACAAAACGTTTGACTCTTGAGCACCTATATCGGCGCCGAGCATGATGGAACATACCGCCCACGACCGAGAGTTGCCAATACGTCCTGGTTGGGACTCCGTTGTCAATATTGCAGAGAGCCGTAGTTGCTTTTCACGATTTCAGTCTTGTTTCGCCCGGCCCCAAAAGCTCGTCGTCGTTATAGGCCTGTGTCTCCTCCTCTGCAGCCCCCCCCCCGGGGCTCAGGGGCTCCCCACTGCCGCTGACTGGAAAACACTCTCCAACGAGCTATCAGGTCGGCTGCACCAGGGAGTACCTCTGGCGAGGCCGTGCTTCTCGACATACAACGGCCAGCCTGCCGCAGCGGACGAGGAGGAATGTGCCGCCATCCGGCACCGCTACCTCGATGCCGAGTTCCGCGCAAATCAGTACGCAGGCTTCTACTTTGCCCAGGGCGACGGCTGCATCTCCAACACGACGAACCAATGCCAGCTAGACCCGGAAAACCTAGGGGCCAGCCCGGGCTCCGGATTGCCATGCAACCAGGGCCTGGTCTCCCCGTGGTACGTCGACGTCCGCAGCGCGAGCGACGTGCAGTCGGCGTTTCGCTTTGCGCGTCGGACGGGCACGCCCATCTCGATCAAGGCCAGCGGGCATGACTACGTGAACCGCCACACCCTTCCCGGCTCGCTGGGCCTGTGGACGCGGAACCTCCGCAACATGACGTACCACGCGACCTTCCGGCCGGCGGGGGTCAGCGGCGCCGAGCCCGTCCAGGCCATCACGTTCGGCTCGGGCGTCAACTCCAATGAGGCACAGGCGTTCGCCGGCCGGAACAACGTCACGCTTGTCGGGCCCTCCTCTGCCACTATCGCCATCGTGGGCGGGTGGACGTTGTTTGGCGGGCACTCTGTGCTGTCGCCGACGCTGGGCCTCGGCGTGGACCGCGTACTCCAGATCGAACTCGTCACGCCAGACGGGGCGCTGCGCATCTGCAACCGGCAACTCCATGCTGACCTCTTCTGGGCGCTCCGGGGCGCCGGGGCCGGCACGTACGGCGTGGTTCTGAGCATGACGGTCCGGGTCGAACCGGCCACGCCCGTGACGCTCGCCTTGCTCTCCTTTACGCCGACGTTGGAGAATCAGGCGCCGTTCCTGGACCTGCTCATCAACAACACACCCGCGTGGTCTGCCGGCGGCTGGGGCGGCCCCATGACCTCCAGCTCCCTGGCCCTCGTCAGCCTAGAGCAGGACGAGGCGGCTGCGGCCCAGTCGATGCGAGCAGCGGCCGACTACGTCCGCGGCGAGAACGGCACGGTCACGATCGAGCAGTTCCCGACCTATAGCGAGTTCTACGCCCGGTATATCGCCGTGTCCGAGAGTTATGTTGGCATAGGCGCGCTACCGACGCTGCGCGTACTGCCCAAACGCCTTCACGATCAGCCCCAGGGCAGGGCCGAACTGCTGGCTTTCCTCTCGCAACGCGCGCGCAACAACCAGACCCCCTACCTGTTCATGACACCGCCAGCGCGATACAGCACGCCTCGTGACAGCACCTCCATGCACCCGGCATGGCGCAACAGCTACTGGCTGGCGGGCTTCCAGAGCTCGTACGCGTGGAACGCGAGCGTGGCCGAGCGGCGGGAGGCAGCGCGCGAGGACCAGACGTCCGCGCGGGACTTGACGGCCCTGGCGCCGGAAGGTGCCGCGTATCCCAACGAGGCGAGCCCGTGGCACCGGGACTGGCGGCGCGAGTTCTGGGGCGACGACAACTACGCGCGTCTGGAGGCTGTCAAGGCTCGGTACGACCCGGCTGGTCTGCTGCGTTGTTGGCATTGCGTTGGGTTTGATGATGCGTGGGTTCATGCGGACCCGGCGTTTGAGTGCATGGGTGCGTTTGATGGCCTTGTTTAGTTCAATTCGCGCCCCCTTTTCCTACTTCGCCTGGTGATCCTTGGTGGAATGTTCGGTCAAGGAATGTTGTCCAAACCTTCTCCATTGGTTTTGTGCACGGAGATGGTTATAGCCTTTTGTCAGACTACATCGTAATAAAGCATGAAGTTCTCCCCCCTTACTACGTAACCCATACGCGCTCCTCATAGTTAATGGTTCGTTATGGCCAAGTACGAACCCGGCCAAGGCTCTTGATTAATCTTCTCGAAAAAGATGGACTGTGAACCGTCCAGGGAGGGAGGAGAGAGTCGTAACTCCTTCGTGCCTCTCTCTAATCTGTCTACTAGTTAGAGTTCTCGGCTGATTTTACACCACGTTTCTTTCCGTTTCAACGCAAACGGAAAGACTGCCACCCTCACGATGGTCGAGAGCCGATCCTTGGGTATAGCTAAACGCGAACGGTATCCCGGTTGTCCCGAAGCAGTCCAAGGCCCCCAGCGGCAAATTGTTCCGGCTCAATATGAGTTAAACATACATAGCACTGGACCGGACAGGCAAAATCGTGTGGGACATGGAAATGACAGCGCGCGTTGGGAATTCTTTTACGACCACTACAGCTCCCCTTTCTCCTCCGGCACCGCGTCGACGTAATTCGACTTGAACAGGTACGACCTCTTGGGAAATTCCAGAGTTTCAGCAAACGAAGGCCCAAAATACTGCTTGAGCCCAATGGAGCCACCGACCGCGCGGCCGGAGAATCCCGTCCCCCCCACGCCCTCTCCCAGCATATACTCGAATCCGATGGCCTCGTTCGTGATGCTAAAGCTCCACTGCTTTTTGGCTGAGGGCGAGACCATGACCAGCTCATAACCCGTCGCCTTCTCTTTCAGGTTGCCCGAGACTCGCCCGCCGTACGTCTTGGTAAACACGGCGTAGTCCTCCGTGTCGGACGGCTCGTGGAGCGTGGTGGAGAAAATTACCTCGTCGTTCTCAGCGAGCACCGTGGATGGCCGGTACAAGCCCTTATCTATTGCCGACACGAAGCTGCCGTGCACCGCAGCAAAGGGACCCGCCTTGACGCGCACGGCGGTCATGGCCTGCAGACAGGTGAACCAGCTGAAAGCGGTCCACAGCCTCTCGTGGCCGCCGAGGCCGCTCCACCGGTACGGTTGGCCATCCATGACGACGTCGACGCGCACGTCAGCCGCGGGGATTGCCTCGAGCCAGCGGAAATACGGCACTACTTCGGTCGAGGCCTCCTTGTTCGGGTACGTAGAGCCGTCCGGATACCGCGGCGGCATGACCGATCGCATGACCACGGAGCCTTTAAGATCAGGGGCGTCAACGCCGATGCGCGCCACCTTGATGTCGCGCGTAACTTCAAATGTGTAGCTGTAGTCGGCCCCTTTCCAGACGCCGCGCGTGCCCCAGGGGCAACTCGTCACCGTGGAGCTGCTCGGATAGTCGACGCGCACGAAGCGCGTCTTGTTGGGGCGCGAGAACTCGGCGGATAGCCGGAGGTTCCCCGTGCCGAGGATGGCGTAGTTGGGGTCGCGGTAGAATCCGAAACAAAAGGCCATCTGGCCGTCCTCCGAGACGCCGTCAAACTCCCATTGCTCGCCGCCGGTCGAGTTAAGCGGCAGCATCTTGGGCGCCTCCGGGTCGTCCAGCGGGTCCGTCGAGAAGAAGACGGGCTTTCGACCCTTCTCCATTTCGAAGGCGTCCAGCCGGCTCACGGTACACTCGCTGCTGGACCATGCATCGGGTCCTTGCTCGTCGAGAGGCCATTCCTGGTGCCATTCCTCCGGCCATGCGTATTCCCAACTTGCCGCCACCGCCGAGGTTGAGATAACGGCTCCAGCAAAGAGAGCACAAAGTTTCATGATGTCGTCGTCGAAGCACACCGAATCGAAGAGGAAATTGATTCGACGGGTTTTTTTGGAAGGCGGTGGGGGTTTGCCTATGCAGAATCTCGAAAGCTCCTGATCAGCCTGACGCTGAATTCTAACGTCTAAAGCCGTGTGGTTTCTTCGCCAGATGGTTTGCAGTAACGACCGAGTCGGCGTGTCCCGAATCGGACGGCCCCGGATCGTTCGGCGGATGTGGACCCCAGGTGGGGCCGGCCATCTTCCGGGGCTCGGAGCTCCCGGCCCAATTCGGTCAGCCCGACCGTGACCCCTCGGAGTACTCCGACCCGGCATGGCCGATGATTGTCCAATACGGCGCCGAAGTCCAACCCTCACAGCATTGTGTCGCATAGGGTAGATCCGATTCCGGAGGATGGGCGTAGGCCGGAAGCGGTGTTCGGCACAATCGCCGGTCCTACAATGGATGGTGTTTGGGTGGGTGTTGACGGTGAGCCGGGGGGGTCACTCATCACTCATCTCATCACACCCTTTTTGGTGTTGAGGGCCCAGGGGCATCGAGCGCATGTGGTCCTACGAAACCAAGACACAAGTCAACTGACATACACCGCAATTCAGCCAACAAAGAAGGAAAAGCGATAAACAATGGGCAGCTTTGAGATACCCGAGAAGCATACCGCGCTGCTCCAAGGCGAGGGTGGCTCCCTGGTCATCGCCCGCGACGTCCCGCTCCCTACGCTTGGCCCCGGCCATCTCCTCGTCAAGACCGCTGCCGTCGCGTTGAATCCCTGCGACTTCAAGACTCCTGCCGCGTTTCCAAACCCCGGGTATTACAACGGATGCGACTTTGCTGGTACCGTCGTGGCCCTCGGATCCGACAACATCCGGGACGGCGGGCCATGGAAGATTGGAGACCGTATTTTTGGGGCCATCCACGGGGCTAACCCGTCGGATTGGGACTCCGGATCGCACGCCGAGTACGTCAAGGCCGTCAGCGTGTTCTCCTACCGCATACCCGACTGGATGACGTTCGAGGAGGCGGCAGGACTGAGCCCTTGCTGCATCGCCACCATGGGCGTGTCGCTTTTCAAGGCCCTCGAGCTCCCGGGAACATTCGAAGAGCCCGCGACCAAGCCGTTGGACGTACTGATATACGGCGGGAGTTCGTCCGTCGGGAGTTTGGGCATTCAGATGGTTAAACTGTGCGTCGCCATAGCGCATCCTCGATTCGCAGTTTTCTTTGACAGCTAACAGAACGGGGCATAGACTTGGCCACCGCTGCATCACAACTTGCTCCCCGAAAAACTTTGATCTCGTGAAGTCTTATGGCGCAGACGAGGTGTTCGACTACAAGTCACCGACGTGCGCCCAAGACATCAGGAAGGCGACACGTAACTGTCTTAAGTACGCGGTGGATCCCTTTGGCGAGGTGAAGACCATGGCCATCTGCACCGAGGCCATCGGGCGTGCTGGCGGTCGCTACAGCGCCCTCGAGAAGTTCCAGGAGGACGTGTGCGACCGGAAGACGGTGAAACGGGAGCTCACCATGGGCGCCATCATCATCGGCCACGGGCTCGACCTCGGTGGCAGATACACGCGGCCGCACAGTCCCGAAATGAGGGCCTGGGGTATCGAGTGGTACAAGAGCATTCAACGCTTGGTCGACGCGAGAAAATTCAAGCCCCACCCCATCCGCGTGTTGAAGGGCGGCTTCGAAGATATGCTAGAGGGTTTGGCCATGCTGAAGCGGAGGGAGATTTCGGCTGAGAAGCTGGTTGTCAGTCTAGATCCGGCTGTTTCAGGCCTGACCGCTGACTCAACCGCGAGATGAGCAAACGAGCCAAGCAGCATTGATCCCTGAAGCAGTTGAGAATAATTAGCCCGCCTCGTTTCGTCAATAGCTGATACTTATGCTTTGCTCTGGCAGCTCTGCCATATTCTTCTTCTCCAGCCAATCCGTGGTCATTTGAACTTTGGACTAAACTACCAAGCATTCTACAAGAACAAAAAAGAGAGAGAATAGAGAGAGGGGAAAAAAAAAGGAGAAAAGAAAAAAGAAAAGAAAAGGCGGTAAAGGAACTACATTGGTGGAATCTGTTTCTTCGCCTAAACCTGTCAAATCTAACTTAGAAGCATCGCTTGGATTCGCCTGTTCACGAGAGTTAACCCGAAGCTTCCCCCAGACTCCCATAGTTAGCTTTCAAAGCAATTTGTCTAGGTGATAACTAACTTGACCTGAGGCCTATTCCACGGATCTGTATTGTACTACGGTGGATGGCACAGCAAAACTAGGTCGGTACCTGTCTAAATACGTAATTGTCACTTTTGAGACCTCAAGCCTTCCTACCTAACCTACCTATCCTGGGTTTAGGGACGGCAGTCGTCTAGTTGGTTTGTAATAAGGGATTTGCTAGGGGGGCACTAGTCCTTTTGCTAGGGGGGCACTAGTACCCTATTGAGGGTTAGGGTTTTGTATGGGGCAGTTGTCAGGTCCGCCAACCAGCCGCTTGCCATCTCTAAAACAATCCAAGGTCCACAACAGATCCAACGGCCAGACCTGGAGCCTTCGGACAGGCCCCAAGACAGCCACCAAGAGGCCGAATCTCACTAGTTTTTCCACACCAAAAGATCGCGCGCAATTGATCAGATGCACCACTTCCTCGTGCAGTTGGCCGGCCAAGCAGTAAGCTGACCGCCTTCCCAATACAGTAACCCTCAACTCACCCTATCCCCCAGATCACTCGCGGCACGTCAGTACAGGGCACCCTCGCAGCCCTCGGCGCACAAGATGAGCGACAACGACGACGAGTGGAACGGCTTTTCTGACGACAACGGCGAAGACGACGGTCCGCCAGAGCCCGGCCGCCCCAGCCAAATTGATGGACAGCCGTGGGATGTTCCGGACAGTGCTCTTCTCCAGGGAGATGTGATCCCCAACCCGAAGGACAGCGATTTCGCCACGGACTTCGCCAAGATCGAGGAGCTCCAGGGAGCCATCAACGCGTGGGCCAGATCCCGAGGATTTGCCGTGGTCCGCCGCCACGGTCGCAACAAGCAAGACGGTCTATATACACGCTTCGATATCCTGTGCGATCGCTTCGGTAGTCCGCGCGCACCTCGTGGCGCCGGCGTTCGTGAGACGGCGACTCGGAAGTGCGACTGCAAGTGGAAGGCCGCCGCCTCTCGAACAAAGGATGGCTGGCGATTCCATAGCCACCCTGACCCTCAGCACTCCGTCCACAACCACGGTCCATCTCTTCATCCATCAGCTCATACCCAACACCGCATGTCAAACTCGGAGTCGCTCGATACGATCGCAGAGCTCAGCAACCATGCCTCCATCCGCGCCAGGGAGATTCGATCTGTTGTCAACCAGGAGCACGATACCATCTACACAAGGAAGGACATCTATAACGTTAGGGCTAAGATGCGGAAGGTGAACCTCGATGGGTATACTGCGGCCGGCGCTCTCATCAAGGCGCTTGATAACGTCGACGGTGATACGGCCAACCACTACGAGGTTGAGTGGGCTGACGCCGCAGAGACCATCTTCTGTTCGTTGGTCTGGGGCTTCGAGAGCTGCCTCGAGGCTACGTCAATCTACCACGACTGTATGTTGATCGACCTGACGTACAATACGAACTACATGGGGATGCCACTGTACCAGGTCAATTGCTTGACATCTGTTGGCAAGACGTTGAGTACCATGTTTGGCCTTGTATCCGACGAGACCACACAGACCTTCAGATGGCTCATGAAGGCGACCAAGAAGCTCAGAGACAAGTTCAACATACCGGAACCAGCAGTGATAGTCACCGATCATTGCAAAGAGCTGAAGCAGGCCATTTCAGAGGTCTTCCCTGACAGCCAACAACAGACCTGTATCTTCCACGTTATCAAGAACGTCATGCTGAACACCAAAAGGAAGTTCAAGTATCCTGGCCGTGACGAGGTCGACTCCGAGGACGAGGAGTATCGCGCTGATTTCGAGGATTACGACGGCGTCTCCCCACAAGAGAGGGCAGCCATGGAGAAGGACCACGCGGAGCGACTGCTCTCTCGCAACACCTCCACCAGCAAAGTCACTAAGCCAATTAGTCACGATCCCCGTGGTGTTGAGGAGATGTTTAAGGCCATGGTTTACGCTGACGACGAGCCTGCCTTTCAGAGCGCCTAGAAGGACTTGAAAGCAGAGTTTTCTGACCAACCTGCTCTCCTGCGCTATCTCGACAAGCAATGGATGAGTTGCCGCGACCAATGGGCCCATTGCTATACTCGGCACTACCGGAACTTTGGAGTTCGAACGACCTCACCAACAGAGTCGAACAACATGAGTATCAAGAGCTATCTAATCAATGGGAGGAGTAGCGCCTACTCTCTTGTAAGCGTAAGTCAAGATCTCTGCAAGGAGCAAGTCCAGCAGAACGTTGAGGAGATGGCAAAGCAGGCCATCAGAGCGCGCCACGACTTCCTTAGTCGACCATGGCTTGGGGCTTTGCCTTTGAGAGTCTCGTACAAAGCCCTCGATTTGATCGTCGGCGAGTACCGCAGAGCCAAAGCCGCGATGCCCTCAACCAGACCATCACAGTCAATTCGCAGACCTCTCGAGCCTTGCCACCCGGATACCTGCACGGCAACAATCCAGTATAGTATACCCTGCCGTCATGACATCTATAAGAAGCTCGCAGAAGGAGAGAGACTCGAACTCCGCGAAGTCCATACCCATTGGCATCTCCAGATGAGTCTTGTAAAGCCGCCCCTTCCTTCCGTTGAGGATAACGTTGCTGACGTGAGCCTGTATATACAGATTGAGCGCGACAAATACCTCGAAATCCAAGAGCCCAAGATCGTCGAGAACCGCAAAGGTAGACCCAAGAACTCGGCAAGGCCACTGCCAGATGGTCTGGGAATACCCTCATCGCCGAAGACCCCAAGAAGCCAAAGAAGAGACGGGACACAAGGGAGCCAAGGAAGCCAAGGACGAAGAACACCAGGAAGCACACCAGGCCCGCCACGAGGCAACGCTCCACGTCTGCAACCGAGTATTCGCCGCGTTTTATCTGCGCACGAGACCGTTGAGGAGCCTCGGCCGCCCCAGGCCGCTCCCAAGAGACGCGGCAGACCTCCAGGCAGCAAGAACAAGAAGAAGGACCAGGCGCCGGCGCCGGCGGAGAGTCAACTTTCAGCCGCTGAGCGAGCAGAGCCCAGAACAACGTTGGTGATAGCTTCAGCTCCACGGAGAGGTCTTAGGGCAGCTCCGGCTGCAGAGACTACTGCCAGCGAGAAGCGCAAGGCGCAGGCGGGGGGGGACTCGGCGCCGGCACCCAAACGTACGAGGGCGACGGCCTCAACACCACGAGCTCAGTCAGACCAGGGCACAGGCAACGTGGCGATACCCTCACTTCCAGCGCCAGCAGGTGCGCCAGGTGCGAGGGTCACCAGATCTGGCCGCGCGGTCCGATTGACGGCAAAGGCGGCCAAGGCTGCGAGTGGTGGCAGGTAGTGCTGTCTGAGATGGGCAGTCTGGCAGGGAAGGTCTACGATCTGAGGACACCGGAGGTGGGCTGAACATCACAATTGTAAGTAATTGTACGTAGATTAGTAGGAATTCAATGTGTGTATATCAACTGTAGTCCGGCCTGTATTTCCTGCCCTGTGTGGTCTGTTTTGTGTGTCGCGATTGATCAAGATGGAGATTCGGTCTCCTACAAAACCCTAACCCTCAATAGGGTACTAGTGCCCCCCTAGCAAAAGGACTAGTGCCCCCCTAGCAAATCCCTGTAATAATTACACGATCCCTTACTCCATCCGACGAACCACCCACCAACCCCCTTCCCTTTTTCCAACTCCCCTTGTTGACCCACACTGGTTTCCATCCGCGCTTAAGGAGAAAGATCGCCGATAAACCTGTGATTGGGGAGTCCACACGGCCTTCCATCGGTCGGCCGATGTTGGCAAGCTCTGAGAGTGGCTGCAGGCTTGCAGCCTGGAGGCCAAGCAAGACATTAGACTCGCCGAATCTCACATCCCATCAATCATCGGGGTTGGGAATTCCGAGGGTATGACCCGCCTGCACCTGCAGCACATACGGCGCCCCCGACCAGGCCATCGGAATGTCGCCGAGTGTCTTATCCCAGCTGGCCGCTGACACTGAGGCTGATGGGGTTGATGGTCTGGACTTCGGAGTTATGCATGCCGAGAGCGCTATAGGGAGCCATTGGTGGTCCCCTTTCTCGCTCTTCACTCGCCGCTCTCTGCGCATATCTTCACCGGGCAGGGCAGCTTCACAACTCTAGCTCTCTTCTCCCGTCATCCTTTTCCAACCCTCCTTTCCCGAAGGCACAACGCTGAACACGCCACAGAACAGCAAGTAGCCA
>NT_165976.1:3824518-3849851 GCF_000143365.1 Chaetomium globosum CBS 148.51 | reverse complement strand
AGATCCTAGTCCAGGATATTGACACCTTCCCTACATACTTCGCGCCCGGTACAGCGCGCAGCATTCTCTCTAACAGGATCTCGTACTTCTTCGACTGGCATGGGCCCTCAATCACCATTGATACGGCCTGCTCATCGAGCCTGATCGCCGTCCACCAAGCGGTGCAGAGCCTACGAAACGGGGAGGTTCCTCTCGCCATTGCTGCCGGTGCCAACCTGCTGCTGGGTCCCTCGCAGTATGTGGCAGAGAGCAAACTCAAGATGCTGTCCCCGGGAGGGCTCTCAAGAATGTGGGACGAGGAGGCCGACGGCTACGCACGTGGTGATGGATTTGCCTCGGTTGTGCTTAAACCTTTGAAAGATGCCATCAGGGATGGCGACCGCATCGAGTGCATCATCAGGGAGACAGGATCGAATCAGGACGGGAGAACGCAAGGTAAGCTAGGACCAACTCACCGCCTCCAACCCCTAATAGATAGATACCATGTTAAGAGTGCGGACAGAGGAAACTTTGATGAGATATAGAAGCTAATAAAACTCAATATAGGTATCACTATGCCAAGCCCCATCGCTCAAAGCGCCCTGATCCGCGAGACATATCAACGGGCTGGGCTCGACCTGAGCCGCCCGGCCGACCGGCCCCAATATTTTGAGGCACACGGCACGGGAACACCGGCGGGCGACCCCGTCGAGTCTGAGGCCATCAGCACCGCCTTCTTCGGCCCGGACTCGCGGTTTAAGCGCCAGCCGGGCGACGCAAAACTCCTGGTCGGATCCATCAAGACGGTCCTCGGCCACACCGAAGGCACAGCCGGCCTGGCCTCGCTGATAAAGGTCTCACTTGCCCTACAAAACGGCAAGGTGCCGCCAAACCTCCACTTTAACCGACTTAGCCCTTCCGTTAAACCACACTACCAGAACTTGCAGATTCCAACGTCACTCCTGGACTGGCCAGAGGTGCCTGAAGGAGGTGTGAGGCGTGCTTCCGTAAACAGCTTTGGCTTTGGCGGCGCGGTAAGTTCCCCCTGAGATTAAGAACCACCTCCCTTCCTTTCAGAACCCTCGAACATCGAGTTGTGTTGTAAATGATGCCAAAGTTCTAACAAAGGCTCCAGAATGCTCACGCAATCCTCGAGGCATATACGCCCGCGACGGCCAAGGAACTGCTGACCGCCCCGTCACCCTTCTCATTTGCACCCCTGCTGTTCTCGGCCGCCTCCGACACGGCCCTGGCGGCGAACATCGCGGCCCACGCTGACTTCGTCGAGAAGGCGAGCGATGTGAACCTCGGCGACATTGCACACACTCTGCACAGCCATCGATCGGCACTCGCAAAGCGTGCCGTCTTTGCCGCGGCATCACGGAGTGACCTGGTAGCTCGGCTTCGAGGCCACGCGGCCGAAGACAAGGCCAAATCGGACGCTGCGGCTCCGCTCGGGCGGTCCCTGTCGTCCCGGCCACGGACCCTGGGCGTCTTTACGGGCCAGGGTGCACAGTGGCCGCGGATGGGCGCGGAGCTGATCGAGAGGTCCGAAGCCGTGTCCAGGATCGTCGACGAGCTCGAGGCGAGCTTGGCCACGCTGCCCCAGCAAGACCGCCCTTCATGGTCGCTACGAGCAGAAATGCTAGCACCGGCCGCGTCGTCCCAGATCGGCAAGGCCGAGTTCTCCCAGCCCCTTTGCACGGCCCTGCAGATCATCCTAGTGGATGTGCTGCGCGAGGCTGGCGTGGTCTTTGACGCTGTTGTCGGCCACTCGTCCGGCGAGATTGCCGCGGCGTATGCGGCCGGCGTCGTCACGGCGTCCGAGGCCATGCGGATTGCCTACTACCGAGGTTTCCACACCCACAGATGCGGCGGCGCCGGCGGGCAATCCGGCGCTATGATGGCTGTCGGGACATCGTTTGAGGATGCCCAAGAGCTTTGTGCGTTAGACGCCTTCAAGGGACGCCTCTCTGTTGCGGCGAGCAACTCGTCGTCGAGCATCACACTCTCCGGCGATGCCGACGCCGTAGCAGAGGCCGCCGTGGTCTGTGAGGAAGAAAATAAGTTCCATCGGGCCCTGCGGGTCGACAAGGCGTATCACTCGCACCATATGGTGCCGTGCCTGGGACCGTACGTGGAGTCGCTTCGTGGTGCCTGCAACATATCGCCGACGCCGCAGAACGGTTCCGGCTCGGGATGTGTATGGATTTCCAGTGTGTACGCCACGGATATTGCCGACGTCCAAGACGACATCGGGTCTGAGTACTGGGCCAAGAACATGGGGCAGACGGTCCTATTCTCCCAGGCTCTCGAGACGGCGCTCCGCGAACGAGGCCCGTTCGACCAGGTCGTCGAGCTAGGTGCCCACCCTGCCCTCAAGGGGCCGGCGATGCAGGTGATCGAGGAAACAACGCGCGAGAAAATCCCCTACGTTGGTACCCTCCTACGTCAGCGCGATGCCACCGAGGCGCTAGCGGAAAGCCTGGGCGCATTGTGGGCGGCAAACGGGCGCGCCTCGGTCGACTTGGCCAAGTACGAGGCGTTCCTGTCGGGCGGACGTGTTCATCAGGTACTCGCCGACGAGCTTCCTCGGTACCAATGGGATCACCAGACGGCGTATTATCACGACTCGCGCTTGCTGAAGGCGCTGAGGACGTCATCGATCAAGCCAAATGAGCTTCTCGGCACGCGGATCATGGACAACAGCCCGAGCGAGGCGCGCTGGCGCAACCGTTTGAGTGCGAACGAGGTCCCGTGGCTCAGGGATCACCGAGTCCAGAACCAGGCCATTTTCCCCGGTGCGGGCTACATCGCAACTGGATTGGAGGCCGTACGAGAGCTCTTGGGCAACGAGCCACTGCTGCTCGTCAACATGCAGGACATCTTCATCGGGCAAGCCCTGATCATCCCGGAGCCGGGAAGCGTGGAGACGTTGGTGTCGGTGACGAACATCGTCCGAGGCGCCGACAAGATCACAGCCAGATTCACCTTTTTCGCCGACGAGGGCAGGGCCGACTCGGTCTCCATGGCGGAAAAGGCGTCGGCCAACCTAATCATCTCGCTCGGGGAACCCGACCCTGATGCCCTACCACCGCGTCCCGAGCCGGGCCGGGACTACCACATGCTGGACGTACCCGCCGAACGATTTTACGACGCGGTTGGCAGTCTTGGGTTCGGCTATACAGGACCTTTCCGGGCACTTAGCGGGCTCTCTCGAAAGATGGACTACGCTACTGGCTCCGTAGTCCAACCGGAGCCGACAGAAGGCTTTGGCCGCCTTCTCGTGCACCCGGCCGCCCTCGACGCGGCAGTGCAGTCCATCATCTTGGCTTATTGCTTCCCCGGCGACACCCGCCTCCGTACCACCCATCTGCCTACGAGAATCGACAGCCTCCGGGTCAACATACCCTTGTGTGAGGCCGACCGCAGTGCCCAGACTCCTTTCCGTTCTTCGGTCCCGTCTGGCGGTGGCGTGGAGCTGAGCGACATTAATGGGGACGTGGACCTGTACGATGAGAACGGCTCGACGCTGATCCAGCTACAAGGCTTGCACACCAAGCCGCTGGTCCCCCCCACCCCTAGCACCGACCTTCCACTCTTCACCGAGTGGGTGTGGGGCCCGTTGAGCCCACACGGGCGCGATCTCACGCTCCGGGGAGCCGAGGCCGAGGCGGAACGGGACCTGTTTAACGACCTCGAGCGTGTTGCTTACTTCTATCTGCGCCGGCTTGACGCCGCCATCCCACCGGAGCAACGCGTGGATCTGCCGGCCCACCAGACTGCGCTCTTCCGGTACGTCGAATACGTCTTGGGTCGGGTCGAAACGGGTTCGCTGCCCCCACGCACGGCCGGGATGGAAGAACGATACGCACGAGCAGATCCTGCGCGTCATTGCCGACCGTCCCGACAGCATCGACCTGGAGCTCATGCACGCTGTCGGTGAGAATCTCGCCAGCGTCATCCGTGGCGAGATGAACATGCTGGAGCCCATGATGCAGGACAACAAGCTCAACCGCTTTTATATCGAGGCGTTGGGCATGTCGCGGTACCTTGAGGAACTCTCCCGGATGGCAGCGCAAATAAGCCACCGCTATCCTCAGATGCACGTGTTGGAGGTTGGCGCGGGTACGGGCGGTGCTACCAAGGTCTTGCTACGGCACCTTGAGGGCGGGTTCGAGTCGTATGCCTACACGGATATTTCGAGCGGCTTTTTCCCTTCGGCACGCGAGACGTTCGAGGCTTACACGGATAAGATGACCTTCAAAACCCTCGACATCGAAAAGGACATTGCCGAGCAAGGCTACCAGGAGGAGTCCTTTGACCTAGTCATCGCCAACCTTGTCGTCCACGCGACTAAGGACCTCCAAGTCACCGTCCGCAACCTACGGCGACTCGTCAAGCCTGGCGGCTATCTGTTGCTGCTGGAGATCACCGACAACGACCCGCTGCGGTTCGGATTCATCTTTGGTGGGCTTCCCGGTTGGTGGCTGGGCGAGGAGGAGGACCGTGGCCTGAGCCCCTGCGTGGAGGTGGCGACCTGGGACCGCATCCTGCGCAACACGGGCTTCTCGGGCGCCGACGAGGTGACAGTGCGCGACCCGAACAACCCCCTCTCGGTGATCCTAACCCAAGCTCTCGACGACCGGGTCGAGCTGCTGCGCCAGCCGCTCACGGCGCAGCCGTCATCGGAGGGGGTGCAGCTTGACAGTTTAACCATCCTCGGGGCCGAGACGGGCCGCGCGGCCGAGCTCGCCCGCGACGTCGAGGCCCTGCTATCGCCTTACTTCCGGCGATCTCGCACCGTCAGCAGCTTGGTCGGGCTGGGGCCCCAAGACCTGCCGCTCATGGGTACGGTGCTGTCTCTTGTCGAGCTCGACACGCCCGTCTTCAAGGGCATCACCCCAGAGAGGCTTCGGGGATTCCAGCAGGTGTTCCAGCAGTCCAAGAACGTGCTGTGGGTCACGACGGGGTACAAGGCAGACGACCCGTACTCGGCCATGGTATACGGCGTCGGGCGCAACGTGGTGCTTGAGATGTCGCACCTCCGCTTGCAGTTCCTGGACCTGGAGACGCTGGCCGCCGCCGACCCCCGAATCTTGGCCGAGTGCGTGCTCCGCTTCGAGTTCTCAGATATGTGGGAACAGGCTGCAGACAAGCGGCCGCTGCTATGGACGACAGAGCCGGATCTTGCGTACGAAGAGGGCCGCTTGCGTATGCCCCGTATCAAGGTCAGCAAGGAGCGCAACGCGCGCTACAACTCGTCCCGCCGGCCAGTGACCAAGGAGGTCGATCCCATAGCGTCGCCCTTGGCCCTGCAGCCGCTGGACGACACGGGCAAAGACTATGCGCTTGTTGCCCCATCCGGTCGCCTAGCTGCTGGTACGCGGCTCGACACGGTCAAGATCCGTGTAGCCAAGTCGATTCTTAGGGCGGTGAGAGTGCTGGCGACGAATTATCTCTTTGTCGTCGCGGGTTTCGCCGAGAATGGGACGAGCCCGCTCGTAGCCGTCTCGGACTCCCAGGCCTCCGTCGTCGAGGTTGACAGGGCGTGGACCATGCCTATCCAGCATTCCGAGGGGGCCGCCGATACAGCTGTCGAGACAGCTATGGAGCAGGCCATGGTCGCCTTGTACGACGGCCTGCTGGCCCAAGCCCTGCTGCAGGACGTGGAGCACGGCAGGGCGCTGGCCGTGCTCGATGCCTCTCCGTCCCTGACGCGAGCCCTCAGGAGCAGCGGCCGCTACCGCGGTGTTCAGGTCGTGAGTCTAGCTTCCAAGGCGGCAGCGTCCGGGGTTCCCGGCACCATACCCGTTCACCCGCGGGAGTCGGTGCGCTCGCTCAAGTCAAAGTTGCCCGCACACGTGGATAAGCTTGCGAACTTCTCGGACCGCGCAGACCTCGCCCGTACCGTTGCCTCCTGTCTCCCTACCCGCTGCGACTTCCAAGACTGGCAGTCCCTTACTCGCCCAGGCGCGGTTATAACGGAGCGAACCCTGCTCGGGCTGGCCGACTGTGAGGTCCCGTCCGTGCTGAGGGCCGCGTGGGCTCATGTCAAAGTCGATCAACGGTCGACTGACCTCGCCGGGGTGCTACGTGCGGACCCAACGTCGCTGTCCCAAGCGGCAGTAGTCCCCGGTGATGCTGCCAACCAGGTCTGCCTGGTCGACTGGGCGCGCCGTCCTACACTACCGGCGCGCATCCAGCCTCTGGTCACCACCATCACCTTCTCTCCCGACAAGACGTATTGGCTGGTTGGGCTCACCGGAGGACTCGGCCAGTCGCTCTGCCGCTGGATGGTAGAGCGCGGCGCCCGCTACTTGGTCCTGACCAGTCGCAATCCCAAGCTCGACCCCCGCTGGCTCGCAGGCGTGGAGGCGCTCGGCGCCGTTGTCAGGGCCTTCCCCAACGACATCACCAGCCGCGATGCGGTCCAGGCTGCATACCGCACCATCACGGCCACAATGCCTCCCATCGGTGGTGTCGCTCACGGTGCCATGGTCCTCCACGACTCCATGTTTGCCGAGGTCACGGTCGAGAAGATGGACAAGGTGCTGCGACCCAAGGTCGACGGTGCCATTCACCTGGACGAGATTTTCTACGATGCTCCCCTGGACTGGTTTGTATACCTTTCATCCGTGGTCGTCATCACCGGCAACAAAGGACAAGGCATCTACGCAGCAGCCAACATGTTCCTCAACTCGATGACCATGCAGCGGAGGAAGCGCGGCGTCCCGGCGGCGGCCGTGAACATCGGCGCGGTGCTCGGCAACGGCTACGTGACGCGCGAGCTCAACCACCAACAGCAGACGTTCCTGCAGGAGGTCGGCAACAACTGGCTCAGCGAGCAGGACTTCCTCACCATCTTTGCCGAGGGCGTCGCCGCCAGCCGCGTGGACTCGACCGAGGCTGTCGAGATTACAACCGGCCTGCGCATGCTGTCGTCGCGCGACGAGAACGTTACATGGGCTACTAATCCTAAGTTCCAGTACCTCGTCCAAGCCCACGTGGCGTCGGCGGCTGCTAAGCTCGCCAAGTCGAGCAATGTCTCGCTCAAGAAACAGCTTGAAGACGTCAAGACGATCCAGGATGCGTCCGAGATTTTGGAGGGTAGGGAAAAGCTTTTGATACTCTATTGTTTTTTTTTCTTTGTTTCTCTCTCTCTATCTCTTCCTGTGTGTCTTTCTCTCTCGTGGGAAACCCCAGCTAACACAATTGGAACAAAAAGATGCCTACACAAGCAAGCTCAGGGCTGTCCTGCAAATCGCTCCCGACCGGGATGTCTTGAGCGCCGCCCTCGACGACCTCGGCATGGACTCCCTTGTCGCCGTTGAGATCCGGTCTTGGGTGCTCAAAGAATTGAGCGCCGATATCACCGTTCTCGAAGTCCTCAACAGCGGGACCGCTGGAGCGCTGTTCGAGCTTGTCAAAGAGCGTGCCCTAGCCTCTCTTGCGCTCTTAGACTCCGGAGAGCAGCCCGATCAGGTGAAGAGTCCTCGGGCCGCCCCGCTAGACCTCGTATCCGGCCACGGCGGCGGCGACCGCCGCCCTTCTACTGTAGTCGACGTGGCCGACACCTCGCTGGACCAAGGCTCGTCGTGGGATTCTGGGTCCTTGCGGGAGGCATCCAACGGCCACGACTCAACCATCTTGAGCAGCACCGCGCCGAGCTCCCCTATCTCGAAACCTGCGGGGGTCGACGCGAGCGACCTCGAACAGACGCCTATCCCCGAGGATTCAGAAGAGCCGGTGGCCTCGTCCCCAGACGCCGGCCTCGCCCGATCTGTGCCCCTGTCATTCAGCCAGGCCAGGTTCTGGTTCCTGAGGCACTTCTTGCCGGATCAGAGTGCTTTCAACATCACCAGCGTGGTTCGCATGCACGGCCGGCCGGACATGGAGCGCCTAGCACGAGCCATCAAGGCCGTAGGTAACCACCACGAGGCATTGCGGACCGCATTCCGCGTAGGAGAAGGCAACGAGCCTGTGCAGGCCGTGCTCAAGGAGACGGTGTTGGTGCTCGAGCACCGGGACATTTCCGACGCTGACGACGTCACCCCGGCGTACGAGGCGGTGCAGCGTCACGTCTATGATCTAGAGGCCGGCGAGACGATGCGGCTTCAAGTGCTGACCCTCTCTCCCACCGAGCACTTTCTCATCCTTGGCTACCATCACATCAACATGGACGGCATCAGCTTCGAGGTTCTGTTCAACGACCTTCAGAAGGCGTACAGGGGCGTTGAGTTCACGCCCGGCGTGGCGCAGTATCCCGCATTCTCCATCCTCGAGCGCGACGAGTACCGGTTGGGGAAGTGGAAGACCGAGCTTGACTTCTGGAAGGCCGAGTTTGCGCACTTGCCCGAGCCTCTGCCCCTGCTCCCGCTCTCGCAAAGGGCCTCGCGCCCGGCCGTGGCCCAGTACGCCACCTTGCGGGTGGAGCGGCGCATCCCGGCCGATCTGTCTGCCACCATCAAAAGTGCCGCGCGCAAGTTCGGGGCGGGTGTCTTTGCCTTCTACCTCGCCGTGCTCAAGGCGCTGGTCGTCCGTTACGTGGACGTCGACAACCTCTGCATCGGCCTGGCGGACGCAAACCGGAGGAGAGCCGAGGTGCTCGAGAGCATCGGGCTCTACCTCAACCTCGTTCCGTTGAACGTGCCGTGCGACCGGACCCAGCCGTTCAGCGACGCCCTGCGAGAGATGCACACCAAGTACCAGCGCGCCTTTGCCAACGCGCGGGTGCCGTTCGACGTGCTTCTCCACGAGCTCGATGTGCCCCGCTCGTCCTCGCACCCGCCGCTCTTCCAGGTGTTCATGAACTACCGTCAGGGCGTGAGCGAGGCCCGCGAGTTCTGCGATTGCGAATGCGAGGGCGAGCTCGTCAGCGGCGGCCAGCTCGCCTACGACATTGCGGTAGACGTCGTGGAGAACCCTGGTGGAGAGACCAACGTCATGCTCTCGGTGCAGCAGTCGTTGTACAACGCGGCCAGCGCCGAGGTCCTGTTGGACTCTTTCTTCAGCCTGATGGAAGGCTTTGCGGCCAACCCAATATCGCGCATCAGCAAACCGCCCCTTCACAGACAGACGGCCATCGAGCAGGCGGTGGAGCTGGCGAACGGCCCCATCTTGGATTTGGCGTGGGCACCCACGGTCTCGCACAGGATCGACGAGATGATTCAGGCGCACCCGGACAAGCTCGCGCTCACGGACGGTCAAGGCACCGACTTGACCTACGCCCAGCTGGGAGCCAGCGTCAATGGCATTGTGCAGGGCTTGCGCGAGGTGAGAGCGAGCAACGTGGTTGGGGTTCTCCAGCACCCCACCCCTGCCGCGATTTGTTCGATTCTCGCCGTACTGAAGGCTGGGCTGACCTACGTCCCCCTGGATCCCCGCGTCGGGCCGGCGAAGCTAGCGGCTATCGTGGGCGAGGCCAAGCCCTCGTGCATCCTCGTAGACGACGCCACCGAGGTCGACATTGGCTCCTTCTCGTTGGATGACACGGCCAAGGTCAGAAACGTGGCGAGTTTGCCGCCGTCAGAAGACCGCCTTCCGATCGAGGCGGTGCCGGCGGGTACTGCCGTCTTGGTGTACACCAGCGGATCTACAGGCACGGCCAAGGGCATCTGCCTACCCCACGCAGCACTGTGCGGCCGCATCGAGACGGCCTGTGTCCGAGCTCGCCGTTCAAGAGGGCAGCGAGACCATCCTCCAGCAAACCGCCTTCAGCTTCGACATATCCCTTTTCCAGTCACTTCTAGCTCTGACCACCGCATCGACTCTTGTCGTTGCTCCCCGCGAAGTCCGCGGCGACCCGGCAGCGCTAGCGAAGCTCATGCTCATTGCGGGCGTCACCGTGACCGCCGCCACGCCCACCGAGTACGTCCACCTCATCGGACACGGCGCGAGCCAGCTCAAGCAAAACGATAAATGGCGGCTCGCCCTCTGCGGCGGCGAGAAGCTGAGCGACCAGGTCGTCAGCGGCTTCCGGTCCCTGAACAGACCCGAGCTTACCTTGGTCAACGACTACGGGCCCGCGGAAGCGACCTTCCGGTGCAGCACAACGGTTGTGCCGTATCAAGAAGAAGATGGGCAAGAATTGGCCCGTACCACCCCACTCAAGACATGCGCCAACTCTGCTGTCTATATCCTCGGCGACGATATGAAGCCGCTCCCTGTTGGCCTTACGGGCGAGGTATGCGTCGGCGGCGCCGGTGTCGGGCTGGGGTACCTGAACAACCACCAGCTGTCCGCGCAGAGATTCATCGCGAACCCATATGCCAGTCCCGCGTTTGTGGCCCGGGGCTGGACCACCATGCACCCGACGGGCGATCGCGGCAGACTGAGCCCTGACGGAGGGTTGATCCTGGAAGGGCGCATCGACGGAGACACCCAGGTGAAACTTGGCGGTATCCGCATCGAGCTAGAGGAGGTTGAGCGCGCCGTCATCAACGACTCCCAGGGCGCTATCCGAGAGGCAGCGGTCTCGGTTCGGACCGACGAGGCCTCGGGCACCGAATACCTTGTGGCACATGCGGTGATGCAAGACCGCGCAGATTCAACGCCGGCGCACGTCGATTGGCTCCAGCAGCTGCAGAGCCGTCTCAGCCTCCCGCGGTACATGGCCCCTTCGGCGATCGTACCCGTGGCGGCCCTACCCCTCAGTGTCTCAGGGAAGCTCGACCGGCGCGCCCTCCGGGAGCTGCCAGTGGCTACTGCGCTGACAACTCAGACCCCGGCCGAAGAGTCCGAGGGCTTGCCTGCCATGCAACATCTCATCAAGCAGCTATGGGAGCAAGTCATTCCGAACGGTCTCCTGGCGGGACGAGATATCGGTCCCAAGACAGACTTCTTCAACGTCGGTGGCTCTTCGCTTCTTCTCGTCCAGCTCCAGGCTCTGCTGAGGGAGCAATTCAGCGTGGCGCCCTTGGTGCAAGAGCTGTTCCAGGCCTCGACCCTGGAAACCATGGCGGCACTCGTCGCCAGCGGGTCCGGGTCATCCACCCAGCAGGGTTCAGACACCACCCCCGCCCCCATCGACTGGGAAGCCGAAGCCGGGCTTCTCCAAGACGCATATTACAACTCTACCACGGAGAAGAAGCAAAGCGGACCCGCCGTTGCTAACCCGCCCAAGGTCGTCGTCTTGACCGGGTCCACGGGATTCCTCGGCCGGCACCTCCTCGAGCGCCTCCTCCGCACAAGCCACATCGAGAAGGTCTACTGCGTGGCAGTGCGCAAACAGCCGGCGGAGCTCCCCGGCATCTTCAACGACCCACGCGTCGAGGTATTCCCGGGCGACCTGAGCCTTGCCGGGCTGGGCCTCAGCGACGCCGACACGGAGCGGGTCTTCTCCACCGCCGACGCCGTCCTCCACAACGGCGCCGACGTCTCCTTCATGAAGACATACATCTCACTACGGCCAACCAACGTGGCTGCAACCCAGCAGCTGGCCGCGCTCGCGCAGCGCCAAGGCCGCCGCATCCCCTTCCACTTTGTGTCGTCGGCGGCCGTCACGCAGCTGACGCCGCTCGACGAGGTGGGCGAGGTCTCGGTCGCCGCGTACCCGCCCGCGGTATCCTCCCCCTCCTCCTCGTCGTCCGCCGGCGGCTACGTCGCGGCGAAGTGGGTCAGCGAGCGGCACCTGGAGCAGGTGGCGCAGGCGCACGGCCTGCCCGTCACCATCCACCGGCCGTCGAGCATCCTGGGCAACGATGCCAGCGACGTCGACCTGATGGGCAACCTGTTCCGGTACGTGGAGCGGCTCCAGGCTGTGCCCGAGAGCCGCGATTGGAAGGGCTACTTTGACCTGATCTCGGTGCACACGGTGGCGGCGGCGATTGTCAAGGCGGTGGTGGCCGCTAGGGAGGAGGAGCAGGAGGAGGAGGAGGGACACGAGAAGGGAGGCCCTGCAGGTCGGGTGAGGTATCAGTACGAGGCGGGCGAGATTGTATACCCGCTGTCTACCGTGGCGGATATGGGCGAGTTGGAGGCCGCGGGGTTCGTTTTGAAGACCCTGCCGCTGGAGGAATGGGTTGCGCAAGCCGAGGGAGCGGGCTTGAATCCGCTGTTGGCGGCGTATCTGAAGGCTGCAGCCGGGGGTGGTGTGAGGTGGGCCTTCCCGAAGTTGGTGAGCTCGACGGTGTAAGAAGGGAGAGGTGGGGATGAAAAGGGTGAGATCGGGTCATATTTGCTGATTTAGTTTCCTCGTGTTTCGTTTGTCTCTTTTGAGTTCAATGTTAGTTAAATATAAACTCAACAAGCATCCGTTAGTTTTCTCGTTTATCAAAATTAGGTAGTTGCACTGTTCCTAAAGAGATGACAAGCGAAGTTCCTATTCACGTAGGAGCAAAAAAACAAAGATTCTAGCGCTGAAAACGACATCTGCATAGGCTAATTGTTTCTCTTACTATCGCTACTAGCCCAGCCCTTCTTTCTCTGGGAGGAAGAATGTATACTTGGGGTACCTTAGTAACGACCCGTGGGATGTGTGTATGCATAACATCATCATTGGACTCTATAACTAGTTATACCTAACTATATTACATAGAATATTGCTCTTTCTACAGAGACGTATACTATATAGGTATCGCTCATTTTAGGTTCCAGCTTGTTGATATTATATCTCCTCCATTTTTCGTAATTTGTTCTACTGTAATATTGATAATACTCTCTCTCTCAATCCGGAGAAGACTGTTTGTTTGTACTGTATTAACTATGTTTTAAGTAGTTAATGTACCTATCTTATAAGCGATCGGGGCACTGTAAGGACCCTGTCCTTGGACCAGTCCTGTTAGCGGTCAGTATCGGACGATGTTGATCTCTCAAAGGTCAATGCTTAGGTTCGGTGTAGCCAAAGGCTGCAGAATAGTTAAAGACTCTCTCAATGGTAGAGGTAGACTTCCTGCCAGAGCTTGTAGGGAACTGCAGTTGTGATTACTAACTAGAGAACTCCCAGAGCTCTCTAGAACGGAACGAGTGACTGTATTCTTGGTATCCCCAGGTGATCAAAGTACTCAGATCCCCGGCGCTGATCACTCTGAGCCTCTGGTGTTCAGAGTGCTTACGGCTCCGTTACTGAGCAATATGATGACTTGCCCAATTACCTACTTGGCGCGGCTCTTACTGAGCATCTCGCATGCTCAGGCCGGCCCTATTGGCCAGCCGTCTGTTCTTAATGATTGGTCCGGGGCACTGCCCGTGTGCACCGCCCGGCCGTCTGTATGCTGTATGCAACCCTCTCTGTAACACGGTTGCTTTGAAGATTGTACACATGGAGAAGGAGATGCCTATGGATTACGCCATCTTCCAGTAACTGTGGGAGGGTTTTGGATGGTTTTGTATACTGAGAATAGCCTCGCTTTACCCTATTCGTTGTGATTTTCATGCCTTTACACAGCAATTCAACTGCGTGGCTGACATTTTGTGGTAATGCTGGTTGTGGTGTTGTGGGGGCCGTGGGTGAAGATCCTACCTGTCCAAGCGTTGGATCCCCGAAGTACGTGAAGACAGCCCTGAGACCAGCTTTGCAGTGACATAACTAGGTATGCTGTGCGCCAATTTTATGTAATTAGCTGATTGCACTGCAGTGATGTACATGTACTTTGCCCTACAGGTACTTCGTAGTTCGTACACGCAGCCAGCATAATCTTCCATGGCAGCTTTTCGTGCTTGGCGATGTACACCCTAGGCGGTCTAGGCGGGAGCCGGAGACAAGGCACAGTCGAGAGCGTGGGTGCAGGGTCTTGGTTTGTATACTTCGTACATGCAACGGGTCTGGTTCCAGGCAGCAGAGGTCCATGTCGGGGCCGGTGTGGCTCTCGCAGCCGCGCGGCCCACTTGATGTCTCGTTTCCTCTCCAACCAGCTCCTTTGTACTCGTTAGGTACCTAATGCATGCGGTATTCTAGGGCGCTGACCCCGATGCCAACTCGCCGTGACAACTCTGCTGATGTCTCTGAGATTGTCTCATAATACTTCCGGAGTACGTCCGAGATGCCCAGTCGTTCCCGGTCGGGTGCTCCTTTCTTGCGCTTGTGCGACTGCAATATGCGTCAATGAAGGACGATCATTTGCCCATTCTACATGAATTTCTGCAAGTGTCAAGTCGCTACCATCGGCCCAAATGTCCACAAATTTGACGTGACTGTGTGCCGCCTCTTCAGCTGGCTCCGGTTTCAGCTCCCTGTCATGTCGGTCTGGCGAACCTTGCGGGGGTGACACTGCATATAGCACAGATCGGCACTGCGACAAATTCGGTGAATAGTTCCAACGAAAAGGGACAGTTGGGGGGCGCTGCATAGGTGGGAGCTTTTGCACTCGGCGCTGGCCCTCGGGGCAACACGGCCCTGCTTCCAATTAGGGAGTCCGGTTATTCCGAACGGGAACTCCGAACGGGAACGGCGCCGGTGTGTGCCGAGATCCGACAAGGCGGTGGTGGCGCCATAACGTGGTGCTTATTACATATATAGATGCTCAGACCTTGCATTAGAAGTCATTATACGACCTAACGTATATTATAAGCGAGCGACGCATATAAGCGAGCGACGCGCTTTCTCCCACCTTGCAACAACTATCTACAATCACAACACAACAACCCTAGCAACTAACTACAATTACATCGGAAACAGCTGCATCAGAGACCTCTGCAGCCTCCTCTCAAGTACGCACATTATGGCCAGGCTTGCCACACTTACTACAGCGCCGAACCTTCGCACGAGCCCCCCCTGCACCACTACTATCCGGCTGTGTTTCCTGCAGTGCCCCCTTACCCACATCCCTCTGGTCCAGTGGATCCTGTGCATCTTGTACAGTAAGTGGCCCTCCAAGCTGTATGCGTGTTCTTTTGGCTTTCCGGCGCTTGCTTAGTGGTTCGTTGGCCTTACGGAGCGAAGAGACCTCTGACTGAAGAAGAGCCACTTGGTGCATTACAGCCGTTGCACCTTTGGTAAGCTGGTCAACTGCAACTAACACCGAAGCTGGGGAGCTATTTTGGTAGCTGGAAATCCGGGTCTTGATGAAGTCTGACTGCGAGCGGGTTTCCTGGGCATTATACGGGGTCTTAGAGGCCCAAGGCTGTGCAGTGCCAGGCCTGGAGTCTGGGTGTGTTGGTGTATGAAGCTTGACATCCAGCTTAGAAAGCACCCTCTCTGGATCGAATGGTACGATACCGGCCCCTGAAAACCCACCCTGAATATTCTTCTCTGTCATGGAAGCAAAGAAGGCTTCGCGAAAGGCACAAAGGAACTCGAGCTTGGTGATATGGTTGATGTGTGCGCGCATCAGCTCGTCGATCAGGCGACCGTATGCCTGTCCTGGATTACAGTCGCCCACTCGCGGTTACCAGGCTGGGCTAGTTTAGCCTTGCTACGGCCGTCTGAGGTCGTAACTAATTACCATACCCGCGAAGATGATGCCCATCATAAGCCCAGTCTCGTCGAAGTTATAGACATCGTCATCAACAATCCCATATTTGGCCTTAGCGTCCTGTACAAGCGTAAACCACTCGCCAATGACCTTTGGATCTTCGCACTTGGCCCTCTGGTAGTCATATCTACGCGTACGACGCGTACGGAGCTGTGGCTGGCGCTTGACGAAGTTGTGGGCCCAGAGCTTGCCGACAGGGGGCGCATCGCGTTCGCGGAGCAGGTGGTTGGCCATATCTTCCACACCACGCAGTCTGGGGGGAAATGCGCGCGCATCCAGTTCCAGTATATATTGAACTATCGTACGCTCTTCCAGGTCCGTAAGCTTACGCGAGTTGGCTGGTAAATCACGTCGTGCAGACCGGCCAGTACATCGGTGGCGAATCGTTGCTTCCGGAACGTTGTACTGTCTGGCTGCGGCCCGGATACTGAGATTTTTGTTCTTTCCGATGGCTTCAACGGCCATGCGAAGCCTGGCTTCTCTTGGGGGGCTACGCATGGCTGGTTGTGGTGGGATCTGGTGGAACAGGAAGAGGAGACGCGTGGCGGGGAACAGTGCGTCGCTCGCTTATATGCGTCGCTCGCTTATAATACACGTTACATAACATATCAAATAACAATTCACGGGGGTCGACGCGGGATATGTGCCATCGGGAGCCTCAGCTTGCCGTGGGTTCGATCTTGGCTAGAATGTCGATGAATTGCCCAATTAGAAGTTGTCGCCCACGTCATCGATTCGTTACCGATCTCTCAATGCAGCACTCTGGCGATGCGCAACTGCACGCAGGCGGTGGGTGGGACACTAAAGACGACTGTCACTGCCTATGTACCTACCTATTAGGAGAGAAGATCGGTGGAAGGCGGCGCTTAGGATGTTGATCGCGCTGATGATCATAGCCTCCGCCCTAAGACATTTCCACAGATTCAATGGTCAATGGATTAGTGTTATGTACATGTTCGGAGTCACTTTTGGTCTTCATTTATATCGACAACATTCTGTTCGTGACGGACGATCCCTGCGGCCGCGCCTGGCTAGAAGAGGAGATTGGACGGAGCTTAGTATTTTGGCAGTATGCATTGGTAATGCCAACGAGAGTGTTTCGGATTTCCCGAGTCAGTTTCGGTACAATACCAACGTGATGTATGCCTTCGATAAGAGGGCCTTGTCCGATTCGCCAGAACTCTACACCGAGAAGGAGCTTTGTGTGGGAACGCATTCAAGTTGCGTCATGCAGCACAGACGTGGACGAACGCAAAGGGGGTTTTCCTTGCCTCTTTGGGATGACAAACTGCAAGTGTCTCGAAATCTCAGCCCAGGCAATAAGTCTTTTTTTTGCTACAACCAGGTTTAGTGCCTAAATAAAGTGTTACATTTATGCGGACTACCAGGATGTAGGAAATTGTATACGTAGTAAGGAGGACTAGGGGTCAACACTGAAGGCAATGGAACTATCTACTACGCATGGCAAAATTGAAAGTACAACTTGAATCTTTGTGTTCAACGTAAAGCTCTACCTATCTTCTTATATTTTTCTCGCATGTCTTGAACATTGCCAGTGGTGCTGTCTCGCCAAGGGATGAATGCGGAGGTGTGATACAGTGATTCTGGTCACAGTGGTGATGGACTATTTTCTGACTGTAAGTAGAGGTACGAATATTCGTGCATGCATGCCGCCTGAGCAAGACCCATGACTGGTCCGGGCCGCGCAATGTCAGGGCCGCTTGATGGTCCGGGCCGCGCGATGGTCCGCACCTACCGGCTAGCACCGCCGCCCCCGCCCCCCGCCCCCTCCCATAGCGCCGCATCCCCGAAGGATTCAGCTCGCCAACAAATGGTGGCCATATGAAGACGGTGATACCTTGTGGCACAGTTGCTGCTGCCATACTTCCTCTTGTTGGTTGCGCGGCAGGTGGCAGGAGACTCAGGACCTAAGCATGGCCTCAGCTGAGGAAACCTTCTTCAGCGCTGCCCGATCCCGTCGGCTGGCTTGCGACCGTTGCCATAGACACAAGCTGAGGTGCGAACGGAGTTCCGTTATTGTCAATGGTGGCGTTGCCGTGCCGCTTGGGCCCTGCAAACGATGCCTCAAGGCGTGCATTCCCTGCCAGACGGTCCAGACCATTTCCGGGGCTTTTACAGCAGCCAAAACCGGTGATACACCAGTGCCACGCAGATCTGCTCGGGAAGCAGATCAGGCAGCGAGTCCAGCAAAACGAGCACCCTCACCCGCACGCCGTCCGACTGCCTCTACACCACGCAACGTGCCAGGTCTAATCCATGACGACACTTTGTCCGGCACGGATACCGCGCCTTTTGAGATCAGCGTCGCGGATGCCGCGATGCTAGACGTTAGTAACTTCGACTTCAGCGGTAGCGAGTTCATCGATCTGGGCAGCAACGGGGTACTCAGCTCCCCCACGCCTATACAGAGTCCGCCGGACCATGGCAGCTTGATACGAGATAGCGAGATTCGCGATCGTACGCCGATCCCTCCCCACAACCAGCCTCCGCCGCGATACGATGACTTTGCGAATGATTTATCGTGCTTCGGGACTATGGCACCCAAAGACGACACCATCTCAACGCTGCCTGCTCTGACAGATGTCGAGAAAGCCAGCACGGGATCCAGCAAATCGGCACCAGAACGCGGGCCGCGCGAGGAATGCAGTCAGCGCCTACTCGAGATCCACGGGCTGCTTCTCAACGAGCTGCAGTGTATTACACCCGCGGATGTGACCGATGCCCTGATGTTCCCGGAGAACGGCAGCTTCTCGGGTCGCACTCGAACCGGGCAGGGGCCCGGCAATACCGTAGTGCACCGAGTCTTGTTTACGTCCGAACGTCTTATCGAGCTGCTCAGCATCATCCGAGCGGCGGACACCGCTATCAATGGAGACAAAAGGGAGGCGGGCATCGGCCCCAGAAACACATCATCCTTCGTGGACCTGCCCATCGTGATCTCGATTCTCACCTGCTACGTCGGGCTACTGTCCGTCTACCATGCCATCTTTTCACATATCTACGAAGCGCTGCGCGTCTACGAACCATTACGGGCGGCGAAAATCCGGCAGAGGGCGTGGACAAGACGCGGGTCGGTGCCGGGGCCGAAGCCGGGGCCGGGGCTGGTCCAACCTCGCGCTATCTATGGGGCCGATGAAGCGGGTGGTCGGCCGGCGCTCAACGTTCTGGGAATCCGGATCCAGTTGGAAATCATGACGCATATGTTGGAGCAGATCGACAGCGCCCTGTTCGGGCCGCGGGTAGCACACGGGGCGGACGGGGACGAGGGAAGGACCGATACCATAAACCGCGGCGGAGAGGTCATGTTTGGGCACCCGGCTACCAAGGCGCTCCTTGCCACGATGCTGAGTCATGAAGGGTATGACTCTGGCGTGCCGGTCGGCCCGTTTGCGGATGGCGATGGCGATGATGACGATGATGATGGCTATATGGAGGGCATGCGCGGTTGTAGAATGGGGTTTAGAACGTTGATGGGACTCCAAAAGAATATTCGCAGGCTGCTGCGAACGAACAGTTTCGGGTAGACAGCCCCTGTTCGTCATGTTTTAATAACGATCTTTCCCTTTCCGTACCTATTTTCTCTTCAGGTTCATTTCACGGGGGGGGCAAAGGTTAAATGGTAACACCAAGAGGATGGATGGAGATGAAGTAAACCTGTATGTAGAATAATTAATGGGATGTGTTATTATGATGAGGACCCTTCAGGGCAGTGCTGCTCAAAGATTAGGTAGATTCAATTGTAGATCAGATCTATTATTCCAGAGCAATCCAGTCGATTTAGATCGGCCATTCCTTCAGATCAGTCGGATCAGATGGGCACCTTACAAATGTGATAATCTGATTATTAGGTATCCATACTACTTTTGGCCCTCGGCCAAGGCGTCGAATCCCTCATTTTGAGTGTTGTTGTTGTTATTTGCGTTTAATGTCCGGGGGTGTGGTCACGTAGCGGCCACCCCAGATACCTAAAGCATGTAAGGAGTCTAAAGACGTGCTGAGCTAGGACTAATATGTGGAATCTGTACTGCCTATAACTACAGCATCTCGAGTGTAGTATAGTTACCTTTCAACAGGATTGTATTACCTGCATCGCTGTGGCTACCGCCTCCCTTCGCAGGGTATACGGTTGTAGTATATCGTAGGGCCTATAGCTTGGCCGGGGCACCACCCGGTCAGTCGAACCTGGAAGGTATCCTAAAAGTACTATCTCGCCTGCTGGTCCAGGCCCTCGGTAATTCTGACCTATACGTGGTCAGTTTTAAACGCCGGGTGTTACCTTTTTGAGGAGTAACAACGTATATCGCATAGCCTACCTACGCATACTTGGGAGCATTTGGAGGGCCAAATGCCATATCTAGAGGTGGGTGTTCTAGTTTTATTACTAACATTACCCCTAAAAAGCATTCTCAAGCCTACATGATGCCAACCACAACACCAACCACAACACCAACTAGCAAACCTCTCGCATACACACCGTCGCCGCACATGGATCTTGATGCCGCTGAGTCCGGGACAGTCGTAGCCTGCGCAACATTTGTAGCTGTAAACACCGCGCTGACGGACACGCTCGTGGCCGCCTTTGCCGCCACGAACAGATCCTGGGTATCGTCCTGGACCTTGTACTGCAAGCTTCGCTGGCCGTTGGTAAACGACGACGACGACGACCCGGCTGCGTTGCTCTCCCAGACCAGGCCGCCGGAACCGTCCACGATGGACACGTCCTCCAAACGCGCTAGGTTGGACAGCGACAGCGTGGCGTTGTACGTCCCCGGGCCGCCGGCCTCGAGCGGTATGAGCACGTAGCCTTCAGATTTTGTGCGCGGATCTCGGACCCAGAGAGGTTCGTGGGCGGCGTGGACCGTCTGTTGTTGTTTGCCGTCGTCGGTTTGGCGCCTGGGATGGGGGCGAGGCTCGGATCCTTGCGGGTAGCTGACCGGGGTGGCGGGGAAGTTGCAGGTGTCCATACGGATGATATATGGGTCGTCTTGTTTCAGCCCTAGATCCTCGTAGAAATAGCGGAGGTAGACACCGCCGAGGTTGTTTTGGTACCAAGAGATGCATGTTACTGTAGGCCCGCCGCCTTCCATGGAAGATGCTGGAGTACTCAGTTAGTGCCCAAAGGGCTGCGTGATATGGATCCGTGGTGGTTGGGTAAAAGCCGTACCTGGTGGGAACTCGTCGCATTGCATGGTGAAGTATTGTTGGTAGAGATTGCTCCAAGTTAGGCGTTCTGCAATAGATGGTCAACCTCCGTAAAAAGAAATATCCACCTGGTCTGTACCAAAACTTACGCGGGCAACCCATTGTTCGGCAAGCCGCCGCCTCGTTTCGCCCCATGCGTCTGTGCAACAGAATGGCCCGGTCGCTGAGAACATTCTGGGGGTTGTGCCTCCGCTGATCGCGGATCCCTTGACACATGCTGGTGCACATCTGGTCGAACAGACCGTCGACGCAAAAGAAGTCGAGCACCGGAACGCAGTTAGTCTCGCCCTGTACCTTGATGTAGTCCCATCCCCCGGTGGCCCTAGGAGCTAAACCCGTCGCAGTGCACTTGTCAGTAGACTTTGTTTTAGTGGAAGTAACTGTAGAGCGAAGCGTGCTTCCCGCGCTGCGCGTAATAGTAGACCGCGACGTTGTCGTTGATCGAGTGGTGGATGTAGATCGAGAGATGGACGTAGATCGAGAGATGGATGTCCGAATCCTCCGGCATCGCCCACCCCCAACGCAGGAGTAGCCCGCTGGGCAGCCTAGCGGTTTGGATGTGTTAGAGCAATATCTAGAGGCGGGTCGATAGTCGAGGTGCTCGTACAATAACCGCCACATGCAACATCCGTGGCACTTCTGCAGCAGACATCTTGACCTCCGGCAGACAACTTGCAGCTTGCCCCTTGCCTGCAAACGGTATTCCCACAACAAATAGAACCGGGCCGGGCACAGAACTTCCCACCGCACGTCTGAGCAGTCTTGGGGCAACACCCAGTCGGTGTACTAGAGGGGCGATAAGAGAAATATCTGATCAGTGAATATGCCGGGTTCCATTCTGGGCCCAATACCCACCAGTTGTCCCTCGCGTTGCAGCATGTTTTCGGGGTTGGGCAAATTACGTAGGGAGACCCTGCGGTACACCACTGCTTCTGCCGGCCGAAGAGGTTCCGGGTCAAGTTTGGAGATGTATCGCTCATTGACGACAAAGGCGCAAACAGATCGTTGGCAAGTTCCGAATAGCCCGTGATATCCTCGCAGATGCAGCTGCCAAAAAGGCCGGCTACCACAGCCGCAGTAACGAGTGTGAATTGCATCTGAGCAGTGTATTGATGAGTTGGACTGGTGATTACTTGGTGGCCACTGAATCACCGTCGAGGAGGATGAGATTCGGAGGTCATTTACCGACGGGGTGGCTTCTCATGAAAGGTCATATAATCCAATTTACATTGGGTGGGCAGCCACTTCATCGGCGTAACTTTGGCCCTAGCCACAGCTGGGCGGCGTGCAATGTAGGTATTTTTGGTCTGCACGAGGGTCGAATCAAGGTCTTCTGGTCTTGGGAGCGGAGCCTCGCCGAGGAAGATGGCCGTGACTGGTCAGGCGGCTCATCACTCGACCGATGTGGCAGTAAGCTTGGTGACCATTGAGTGGATACTTCATGTGGGCTAATAGATTGAATAGGTGGGCTGCGCCACTGCCCTTGGTAGGAAAAAACCCAAGACTGAAAAACTTCAGATTGCCGGAACGAGCATTCGAAAAATAAGGGAGAGGTTCATCGGCGAGAGGCGATCGAGACCAGGAAGCTTTTGTGAAAGTCGGGCGGCACTGCCGAGGGACTGCAAGATGGCGGCGGAGGCGCAGCCCCAAATCGTGGTCGAGGTGGCCGACCAACCACCTTCGCCGAGACGACCGAGCCGCGCGTTGAAACCGAGCGCGAAAGCTCGCGAAGCCATGCAATCGCTCGAGGACGTGGCTACCACGTCGAGGAGAGCGGCGAGCGAGACCACGCGGGCGGTTACGACGCGAGGAGCACGCGCGTCTGGGATTTTATATGGAGCCAACAGCCGGATCGAGACGGGGAAGTCAGGTATACAGATGCTCCTGGAGGCGATCAACGAACAACGAGACGAAATGTACCGAATGATTACCGAGCAGCGAAACACGATTGGCGAACTACGCGAGGTGATTTGCAAGCAGCACGACGCGATTCAAGAACTACATCGCCAACTTGCAGACACCAGGACCCAGCTTTCTGAAGAACTGAGACAAGCGCGGGATCAGATTGATACCCTTCAACGCCACCCGGTAGCCATGGCTTCGTCCCAACCAAGCGCAAGAGGGTCATACGCCGAAGTCGCTCGCACCCCACCATCAAGCCAGCCAAGCGGTGTGCGCACCCTCTCCTCGCGAAACACGACGCCTTCATCCTTTACCGACACGTTGTTCTGTACGATCGATACATCTAGGGTGGAGGAGAAAGAGAAGGGAAACGTCCAGGTGGCGGACATTAGAAAGGCAATCGAGACAGAGGCCAGGGCACAGGAAAGCATGGGAGACTGGCGTTGCGCTGCGGTTGTGAAGGAGGCCCGAAACCCGGACCGAGTCAGAGTAATTTGCAGGGACGAAGGCGAGGTCCAGCTCGTCAAGGAAGCGGCAGTGAAGATCAGTGTTCCTGGAGTGCGGGTATTGAGAGACCAGTTGTACCCGGTGAGGGTAGACAATGCCAACCGAACAGCGGTCCTCGATGCGGACGGAAACATCCTGCCGGGAGCCGCAGAGGCGCTAGGGACAGAGAACGACGTCAACATTGCGAAGATTGCCTGGCTCAGCAGGAAGGATACAAGCAAGGCCTACGGCTCGATGGTTGTCTACGTGACGAAGGGCAGCGAAGCAAGGCGACTTCTAGACGGGCGTTACTTCCATCTCGCCGGAGAATCCGCTTACACGACCGTTTTCGCGCCCCGGGAAGGCCCAATCCAGTGCTACAGATGCCAGGAGATCGGCCATAAGGCCTTCGCCTGCAAAAAGCCGCAAAGATGCGGAAGGTGTGCGGAACAGGGTCACCACCACAAGACGTGTCAGTCCGTGGTCCTGAAGTGCGTGCTATGCAGAGGACCACACGAGTCATTTAGCAAGAACTGTCGGGTTACGCTGGTTGAAGAATGGCGCCCAAGACGCTTAAGATCCTTCAGCTCAACGTCCGCAAACGGAGAGAAGTGCAGCAGAGTCTGCTAAACGACGAGGGACTCAAGGACTTCGCAGTGCTGGCCATCTCCGAACCATATGCCAGGCTGATCGAAGGCTCGGTGACGACGGTCCCAATGAGTCATCACAACTGGACGAAGCTTATACCAACGACAAGACGAGAAACCACGTGGCCAATTCGGAGCATGCTATGGGTACGAAGCGATATAGAGGTCGAGCAGATTCCAGTGCCGTCGGCAGACCTCACCGCAGCACGCATTCGGCTCCCAGATCGGGCAGTGCTGATGGTGTCAGTGTATGTGGAGGGTGGTAGTGACGAAGCACTGGAAGATGCAATGAGGGAAATTGACCGACTGATTAGGAGGTTTCGAAACGGAACAGGGACGAGAACGGATATCATCCTGGCGGGCGATTTCAACCGCCACGACCAGCTTTGGGGAGGGGACGATGTCTCACCACGGAGACAAGGCGAGGGAGACCGCATCATCAACCTCATGGACGAACACTCCCCTCTGCAGCCTCCTCCCAAGAGGCACGAAGACGTGGCAGTCAGGCGACATTGAGGAGCACAATCGACCCTGGTACTGAGCCTCTGCAGAACTAGCAGACCAACTACTCAGATGCGCGATTCACCCCTGCGACCATGGCTCAGACCACAGAGCAATCGAGACAGCTTTTGACACCTCGGTGGAGGACCGTCCCAGTGAGACGAGGTTCCTCTTCAAGAACGCGCCCTGGGCGGAAATTAGGACTAGGGTGGCAGCAAACCTCGAACGCATCCCCTGGAGACGGACAATGTCCAGCAGCAGACGGACAGGCTCATGAGCAGCGAGTAACCCGAGGCGAGTCTACGGCCTGACACCTAAAGCCAAACCCTCACCATACGCCAAGCGGTGGTGGAACAAACGGACCTGACCACGGCTTCGCCAGACATACACGTTTTGGAGAAACCAGGCGAGATCTCGACGTAGGATTGGGCAAACAGCACCAGAGCTCGAACAACGAGCCAGGATGGCAGCCAAAGAGTACCACGACGCCATCCGCAGACAGAAGAGTTCGCATTGGAACGACTTCCTGGCCCGATGACGCTAACATCTGGCAAGCAACGAAGTAACCTGCAAACCCGGCAGCGGCACGATGGGCGATAAGATACCCCCGCTCGTCCGACCCGATGGCTCCATCACGGAGGGTAAAGCAGAACAAGCGCAGGAGTTACTCACCGCCTTCTTCCCACCTTTGCCAGCGAGAATCGAAGACGAGGGCCAACGACCCTCAACGGGCGCCGGTACACATGCCAGACCTAACAATGGAGGAAGATAGAACAAAAGGTCCTGTCCGCTAAGCCATGGAAGGCGCCCGGGGAAGACGGTCTACCGGCAATGGTATGGAGACAGCTCTGGCCAGTGGTCAAAGACAGGGTGCTCCATTTATTCCGGACGTCGCTTCGAGACGGCGACATCCCCAGCCAGTGGAGGAATGCCAAGATCATCCCATTGAAGAAGCCAGGGAAGAGCGAATACACTCTAGCCAAGTCCTGGAGACCCATCTCGCTGCTCTCCACGCTGGGTAAGATACTGGAGGCAGTCATTGCGGAGCGTTTATCCCATGCTGTGGAGACCTGCCGGCCTTCTACCCGCCAACCACTTCGGAGCCAGGAAGAGACGGCTCGACCGAACAAGGCTCTCCATTCTGCTTCAGGAACACATCTACAAAGCATGGAGAGCTAGGAA
>NT_165976.1:3700158-3824203 GCF_000143365.1 Chaetomium globosum CBS 148.51 | reverse complement strand
GACGCGAACGGAGGCGCAATTGCCTTCGTGGACGACTACACTGCCTGGGTAACGGGCCCGTCAGCGGAGTCGAACCGCACTGGAATCCAAGCTATCATCGACAAAGCCCTTGACTGGGAGAAACGGAGCGGTGCGCAGTTTGAAGGCGAAAAGACAGCCATCATACACTTCACGAGGAACATGGAGCGATTTTCAGAACAAACGTTCTCGGTCAAAGGCGAAGTGGTCAAACCGAAGGAAAGTGCGAAAATCCTAGGTGTCGTGATGGATCGCGAACTCCGCTACAAGCAGCACATTGCTAGGACCGGCAGGCTAAGGGCCTCGCAGCCGCTCTGGCCCTGAAGAAGCAATGAAGATGCTTTCCCCGCGGACAGCGAGACAGCTATTTGTTGCGACAGTAGCCCCGGTCATGGACTACGCTTGCCAATGTCTGGATGCATGCGTGCGGGGAAAAGGCACTGAGCTGGCTGAACAGGGCGCAGAAAATCGGGGCCCTGGCCATCACGGGAGCCTTTCGAACCGCGGCAACAGCCGTGGTGGAAAGCTGAAGCGAGCATCTACCCCGTACGAGAACGACACGCCCAGGCGGGCAGCCAGTCTGTGGATCAACATCCACACGCTGCCCGGAAACGCATCCCCTTGCCATGAAGAAAGTCCGGAACACCGTACGATTCGTATCTCCGCTGCAGAAAATTGCCCGTGTGGCCGAAGGAGTACGAGTTGACCGGATGGAGACAATCCAGGAATACGCCGTCCCGCCCTGGGTACCTCGCCTACGACCGACGCTCGAAGCCGATCGAGGGAAGGCGGCCGAGATTGGTCAACAAAATTTCGGGAATCCGTGATCGCAACCAGCTCATCCGTAAAGAAGGGCATTGTTGGCATGGGCGGCCTTGCACGGGATACTCTCTTCAACAGAACTAGCGAGACTGTGACAAACTATGCTGTTGTTCTTGGGACAAGGGAAGAGCAGAACCCATATACAGCAGAGCTAGCAGCCATCGCAATGGCCCTGGAGAAGTTACCGGCTAGCATCTGCCACAGGCACATCACCGTGATCACTAGGAACCAGTCAGCGCTGGCAGCAGTTGGACAGCCGCGGCAGCAATCCGGCCAAAGCATCATACGGCAAATCTACGACTTGGCCAGGCTGCACCGACAAAGAGGGAACTCGGTCAACTTTCTGTGGATACCAGCGGAGATTGACTTCGCGCTGGGGTCAGATGCCAAGGCAGCAGCCCAGAGAGCGTCGAAGCAAGGACGCACACCCGACTCCCAAATACCCCAGGCCAAGTCTACCGCGATGAGGCTGGCAATGGAAAGACAACGAGCGACAAGAGTTCTACCTGTAAGCGTGAGCAAGTTCTCAAAGGCCATGGACGCAGCACTACCAGAGCAAGCACACGCGCCATCTCTATGACAAGCTGAAGCGAAGAGAGGCCTGCGTATTGGCGCAGCTCCGAACCGGAATGGCGAGACTGAACGGTTTTTTGAGCAGGATTGGGGCGGTCGAGTCAGACCTTTGTGCCTGTGGACAAGCGAGGGAATCAGTGGAACACTTTCTTTTCCGATGCGTGAGATGGACAGCTCTGAGGGAAGACATGCTGCAATGCACAGTGGCAAGACGAGGAAGCCTCTCGTTCTATCTGGTGAGGGAAAGCGCCATCAGATACAAGGCATTGGTCACCAGATATGAAGGCAGTCCGGGCGACGATCAAATACGCAATGGCAACAGGAAGGCTGGAGCTGAATGAGGAGGAGAGTCTAGACCAGTCACAGTAGAAGAAGCCGACACTCAACACCACGAGCCTCAACCACGAGCCTTAACCAGCAGGTCCCGCTTTAGCTGCTGAAGATAGGACGCTGAACACTTGGAGAAAGTAGCCTCCAAGTTGATCTGCTAACAACAACCAAGGCAAGAGGTAAATGGTGCAGCGAGAAAGAGGGAAGAAGTAGGGGGCTTGTACGAGTTAAAGGCAAACCGATTTGATCCGGATGTAGTTAGCGTGCTAAGGCCCTATAGGCCCAGTGCCTCCGGGCGAAATAAATTCCATCCATCCATCCAGCCCTTGGTAGCCGATTGTGTTGCATGGGAGGAAGGCTGCCGCTTGGCAGGCCCTGATCGTCACTCGAACCTCGGCGCTCTGGAGAACTTGGAACTACTACGAATACATGTAGGTACGTAGGTCGGTAGGGAGAAGCTCGCAAAACTCAATCACCAGCCCGTGAGCATGTTGGTTCTTGACGATGAAGAGTTGAGAGGGCTTGGGCTGCTTTTAAACAAAACCCCATTGTGAGGTTACTAGATCTAAATCAGGTTGAATTTGTGCCGACGGGCATAGGATGGTTGATCATCTACCGTATCTGTTGGCTTCTTGAAAAGAGGAGCTCCCTCATTATCTTACAACCACTCCACCGCAGCGTTGTCCGCCGTCGGTTTTCCCCAGTGGAGGCGAATCGATTCGACCATCAAACGCACGAAAAATCGGAAATCTACGAGAACCCTTAGGAGCGTCAGCCCTGGCGACTGAGTGACGAGTGAGAGATTCGGGGATGGAATCACTTCTAGAATTGCTATCTGGTTGCACTTTACAACACAATAGAAAGCTTATTCAATATATGAAGACTAGTGCTTTACTTGAAAAGCCAAAATCATCAAATCTCGCCGGGCATGAGGTCCCTACATGCTAGTAATGACCGTGAAGTACCTCCGTACCTTCAACGAGGACCCGGGACCCGAGCGATCCTGCTCGGCACACGGGTCCTTCGTTATTGATTCCACCCGGACCCAATCCCTTCTGGCTTCAATATGGACTCGGCTCCAGCGGTGGGGCTGACCCCTTCAGCCAACGATTGTCCCCGCACCAGGCTCTCTCCTGGTCGGGTTGTGACATCCGGCCCGCTTGGTCACCACTAGCAGATCAGCGCCGTATCGCCCGGCCGGCGGGCAGAGTTCGGGCCGGAATGGACCCAGTCCAAGTGCGGCTGGGTCCTGAGCGACGGGGTGACGGCGCGGTCATCGTCAGTGTCGGGCGGCTGCTGCTGGCTGCTCAGCCCCACCGTCTTGATTTCCAGTACGAAGGATTTGCCGGTCTCCAGTACATAGCGGACGGCATCGCCCACGGCCGGCTCGACCTCGTCCGGGTGCGCGATGTGTTTGCCCTCGATGCCGGCCATGGCCTTGGCGATTCCGACGAAGTCGGGCTGAGGGCCACGGATGGTGAGATAGCCGGGGTCCATAGTGCGCGGCTTCCAGTCGTAGCCCAGCGCCTCACCATAGACCTGGACGATAGTACCGAGTCCCACCTGCAGGGTGTGATATTCGGAGTTGTTGGTAATGATATACAGGATACCCAGATTTCGGTGCGCCGCCGTCCACCAGGCCTGCGGATAGAACAGCGAGGAGCCGTCGCCGGTGACGGCCACCACCAGTTTGGTGCCGATTCCCTGCACCCCACGGTTTTCCTCCTTGATGCCGATGGTGGCGCCGAACGACCAGCCGAGCGAGCCGCCGCCGACGCAATAGTAGCTCGTCGGTTCGGCGTACGGCAGCAGATACTGGAAGGGAGAGGGATCAGAAATGGCCTCGTGGACATAAACGAAATCACGCTGAAGCTCATGTTGCTCGATCTGCCGGCGCAGTGCGTCGGCGATCACCACGGCCCACACATTGTCCTGAGTCATGGCCTGGGCCAGATACTGGTCCCACTGCGCCCTCCGTTCAACCGCCCGGCTGGCCAGTGTATCGTTGCGCTGTGTGACAAACGCCGGGGCGATCACCTCGTTCACCCGGGCGGTGATCTGCGGCAGGGCGACCTTGATGTCGGCAAATAGAGCGGCGTCACCGTAATAGTTCTTGCCGATGTCCCAGATGCAGTTGCTAAGATAGAGCTTGCTGACCGAGTCGGGGATCAGCGGGCCGTCGGACGGTGTGTAGATCAGCACCTGCGCCTGGTTGGAGAAGCCGCACAGAAAAGCGACATCGTGCCCTTCGAATGCCGACTGCATGCCGGCCTGATTGTTGGGCAGTTCGCCCTGCCAATGGCAATCGTCATTGGGATAATTGGCGACGGCGCTCAAGGTCTGCTGCAGGACCGGCGCGCCAGTGGCGTGAGCGAGATCGCGAAGTTCCGCCCAGGCACCGGCCAGTCCGACCGCGTCGCCGGCGACGATCAGGGGATTCTTCGCCGCCGCCAATCGGTCGGCGAGGTCGCGCACGCTTTCCGGATCGGGTCCGAAACGGGGCGAAATCCGGGTAATGCCCTGAAGGCGATCGCCTTCGGGAATTCGGCGCATGGTGAATTCCCACGGCACGGAGAGGAACACCGCACCGTTCGGCGGCGCCATCGCCTCCTTGAAGGCGCGCTGCAGCACCAGCTTCATATCGTCCTCGGACTTCATCTCATGCGCCCATTTGCAGTAGTTGCGGGCGAGAGGGACGGTGTCGGACGACAGCAAAGGCTCCTGCACCACCAGAGCGTTCTGCTGCTGCGCGCACAGGATGATCAGCGGAAACTGCGAGCGCGACGCGTTGTACAGGTTGGTGATGGCGTGGGCGATGCCAGGGGTGACGTGGACGATCAGGATGGCCGGCTTGCCTGTCATGCGGGCCGAGCCCATGGCGGCGCCCATGGCGATGTTCTCGTGAAGGCATTCGACATATTCGACGCCGTTCTCGGGATAAGAGGTGCCGTCGATCCAAGGGATTTCATTGACCCCGGGAACGCCGAAGATTCGCGTGATTCCCAATTCGCGGCAGACATCGAAAAGATAGTCGCGCGCCCAACGGTGAGGCGGAACGAGGGGCAGCGGGAATCTCTCCATCGCAAGGGACAATCTCACGCGATTAGGATCTCTTAACGAAAGGTAAATAGGTATGTACTCGTCAAAATTGTGTTTCCCGCTCCCTGGTAGCAAAGCTAGGTAATTTTACTAGGGAATACTTTACAAGAAGCACCGTTAATTGTACGAGTTTCTCCAGACACTTTAAGTAGACGTTTAAATTCTACATGTACAACCTCAGAACGGCCAACCTTTCTGGCTTTCCTGTTGCGTAAAATACTGCCTCACAGGTAACGCCACTACAGCCGATAAATATAGGTAGGTATCTCGGTACCGAGTAGGCCTCCCCCGCTCTTGACTTTCCTGCAGAACTGTCAACTGATGCATCATGTTCCATACCCATACTCTCCAACGGATTGCGGTACAACTAACCGCGTGTGGCATGGGATAAGGACAATTGGTTAAATCCTGCATCACGGAGCGTGATATCAAATAACATCAGGAAATGGAACGTTACATAGCAGTAAGGGTGGGAAGATTTAGGTAGGTAGGTACGCACTTGGTGTGCCAGCAACTCTTGAGCATGACATTTTTGATAGGCGAGGTGCTTGAAGTTCAGCTCTCTGCAGTCGTCATGCGAGTCACGTCGTACCGGGTCTAAGCTCAGGAACTTTCTGACATGGCTTTTAAGACTCGCGCGTCAAGCGCAAGTGAGGAGTCAACATCAGAAGACTAGCCACGGTTCAGGTAGAATCACAACTTTCACATCTCGACCGGTCTAGCCACCTTTACCAATGACATCTCTTCCCCGCCCCCCCCCCCCCCCCCGTCCCAATGAATAAAATAGCCCCAAGCATCTCACTGTACGTCGATTTGTCGACAGCAGTGCGGCATGGGAAATAGACCAATTAAGAGAGGAAAACCCTCTGCACGCGGTAAATGCGGAAGTGTACAACCCCCACTGACCCTTCGGCGAAAAGAAACTCCCTTAGGTTGTCTAGAACTGGGGCGGGGTTGATACCGCCTGGGCTTCCTGCGGCTACATCCTGCAAAGCGGGGTTCGTCTCTCGTTTGTCCTTCGAGGATTCATTCTGAGGACTGGAGGCAGTGGGGCCTAGAGCTGAGAAAGCCGGATATCTAGGTACAAAGTTGCCGGTCGACGACCCCAGAAAGACGCAGGGTCTCATCGATATCCAGCTCCTTACCCCCCAAAGTCTTCTACTCACACTACCACTCTTGGAGATTTCTACTGCATCCAGACAACACCACCTCTCATGTCGACTCAACTTCGCTGGGGTCATTCTCTGACCATCAGGCAGCAGTACGCGCTTGCCGCTGCCGAGCAAGAGATCGCGCGAGTTATTGACAACGAGAGACTTCCCCTCGACAATTTGCCCCCCGGGTTGGGTGGCGGGCTCCACGAATTGCCTGATATAGCCCCCTCCAACGACATTCAAGAGGCCCTAGAGAAGCTGAGTCTTGAACGCATCCAACTTCCATCTACTCCGCCGAAGGTGGCTATTGTCGGCGCCGGTGTCGCTGGGCTGTTCCTCGGCATGATGCTCGACTATCTGAACGACCACATCCCCGAGTTCAACATCGGCTACGAAATCTTCGAAGCCAACGACCCCTCTCGGGTGGGCGGACGGATGTTTACCTACAACTTCAAGCCAGATCCGCCCCAGAACCCGCAGGGCCCGCACGACTACTACGACGTGGGCGCCATGCGGTTCCCCCAGAATCCTGTCATGAAGCGCGTGTTTGAACTGTTTGATTGGCTGGAGATGCCCATGGGCCCACTAACGAGAGATACGAAGAATGGATCGCTTGTCCCGTACAGCATGACTAACCCTACGGGAGAGGATCAAAACGAGCCCTTCCGCTATAACGACCAAACAAAGTGGGGATCTTATGTCAATATCGCTGCTAGCGCCGTGGGCAATGATGCTTTTGGTTTCAATCAGGATCACAGAGACCCCCCGATCCCATCAGCGTACGTTCACCCTTCCCCTCTTGTACGTTTCGATATGTACATGTACGTACGCACCAGGAAAATCAAGGCTAATGCGCTAGGGTGTCCAGCGTCCTCGCCATGAGTCCCAGCAAGGTTGTTGACGATGCTATTGAAGACCTGCGCCAGGCTCTGAGGGAAGATGCGGAAAACGGGGGCCAGCGGGGTTGGGAACTGCTGATGAAGTTTGACCAATACACCACGCGTGCCTGGATGACTACGAACCAGCAGCAGCCACCGGACACCACGACACCCGACCCCACACGGCCACCCTTCAACACTAGCACCATCAACTTTCTCGAGACCATGAATGGGTAGGCATTCCATCGTCCCTAACCGTCCCCACTACAACCTTGACCCTTACCACTAGCTAGCAACCACCTCGCTAACAAAGATGCACAGCGGCACCGACTGGTACGACCAAGCGTTCAGTGAGACGGTGCTCGAGTCGCTCGACTTTGACTATGACAAGTCCACCAAGTGGTGGTGCATCATGGGCGGGGCACAGCAGCTCCCGATGCTGATGGAGAAGCGGCTCAAGACCAAACCCATCTACTCCTCGCCCGTCTCCGCCCTTCGCACTACCCTCATGTTGGAGCAGTCCAGCAAGCTCAAGTTTGCGATGGAAGTCTCGCTCCAGGGTGACCCGCCTTCCAAGCGCCGCGTCTACGACGGCGTCTTCAACACCACGACGCTCGGCTGCCTCCGGCGCATCGACACGACGCGATGCCTCGTGCCCAATAGCACCAAGATGGCCCTCCGCATGCTCGCTTACGGCGAGTCGTGCAAGGTGGGCATCAAGTTCTCGAGCGCCTGGTGGCGCCAGAGGATGCCCGGCGGCCAGCGGATCGAGAAGGGCGGGCTGGGCCACTCGGACCTGCACATCCGCACGCTCGTGTACCCCTCGTATAACGTGCTCGACGACCCCTCGGAGCCGTCCGTGCTGCTCGTCTCGTACACGTGGCAGCAGGACGCGGAGCGCATCGGCGCCCTGATCTCGCGGGCCTCACCCGCCGGCGAGGACGAGCTCAAGGCGCTGCTGCTGCGCGAGCTGGCGCGGCTGCACACGACGACGCGCGACGACGAGGCGCAGCTGTTCGCCACCATCTCGGCGTCCTACCTCGACCACTACGCCCACGACTGGTCAGACGACGCCACGACCGCCGGCGCCTTCGCCTTCTTCCGCGCCCAGCAGTTCAGCACGCTGTGGCCCAAGGTCGTGCAGCCAGCCGGCAACCTGGTGCTGATCGGCGAGGCGTCGAGCCCGCACCACGCGTGGGTCGTCGGCGCCATTGAGAGCGCCGTCGCCGGCCTGTACGCGTGGCTCTACAGCCGCATGGACATCCCCGGCGCCAGGGAGGCCGTCTGGCTAATCGACGGCACCACGCCCTGGCCAAGGGACGCCGGGCAAGGGCATAGGCATCCGCCCTTCCTGGGCCTGCCGAGCTATCTACCCAAGAAGCACGCGCGCTGGCTGGGATTGATTTCGGCCTTGAGAGCCGAGAAGGCGGCGCAGAGGGAGTAGGTAGGGAATCAACTCCATCGGGAGTCTTGGCAGGAGTTGGGGTTGAGGTCAGAAGAATGACAACTGCTGAACGTACTAAAGAAATCATTATTAGGTACTTGGGCTCCGAGGAAAGGGGTTAGTTATACGCTCTCATGTATTACCTTTCTCAATGAAAGTAGCGTGCCAGGGTCCGTAGTCAATCCAAACCAACGTAGTTTGTTCAAGCCATCCACACGCGATCAGCCTCTGATAACACTCTACCCAAGGAGTCAAAGACTGTAGGACTACTTCGTACTTGCATCGCTCACAAATTTGTATAAGTAGTCAGGGGGCCGGACCCCCCTTGAGTTAAGGAGGCAGATAATCTTTCCTTTTCTTTTCCACGGTTGCAGAAGTGACCCTTTTGACACGGTTCTCCGAACCGCGGCCCTGTGACCAGAGGGCCAAACGCATAGGCATTACGAGACCGCGATCGTAGGATTCGCGGCGGACATTTACTGTTTCTGGGCCATCTTCTTCCTCAAACGTTTCAACGAGCAAGGCTGTGTTGTTGTAGGTTGCACACGTTGAGCTTCGGTTTAACTGCCTTTATACTGGGCCTTAACCGACTCAAAACTGTATGGAATTGACCTGTGTGTCCTTCTTAGGATAGGTAATCATCGAAGTGGGTAAGAAAAGGGTATCTCTGGGTATCCACCAATGTAAAAGCAAACCGACAACGCCGTCCCTTTTCCAGCTTCTCTCAAAATGCCAGGATATGAACGAGCTCCCAAAAACAAAAGACCACCTGCTAGTTTGCACCTCCCATACCCTTCTCCTTACTATTCTCTAGCCCCTTCGCCAAGCCCTTTTCCTCCATATACTCTCTCGGCTTTGATCTGGACAGGTACCGCTTCCAATCCAAGCCACAGATGGCGATGGAGCCAATTGCCACTCCAATAAGCACCGATACGACGATCAGAACCACGAACATGGCTGTGAGGAATGTCTGGTTGGTTGCTACGCCAGACGCCCGCCGAAGAAGTTGCTGTGGAAGATCTCTAATAATTCGAAACGTGTCGTTTGGGACAACGAGGAGCGGTACCGTCGACGATGTGTTGTCCTCTTCGTGGTTACGGAGGAGATTTGTGGTCTGGGGTGATTGCCGCGCCCTTGTGGCCAGCCATGGCTTTGCATCGTGGTTTATTTGTGTTGTGGGTTTGATGGCGGCAGATGTCTGGAGAGGCAAGGCATGAACCAACTGGATTTGTAAAGCCAGTATCAAGCCAAGAGCGGCTAGAACCGTGGTTGTATAAGAAGCCTTGAGAAACATGATTTCCAATTTTGCTAAGGCCGGTGGTTGGGCTGGATGGGGTGTTTGACGGTGTGCCCAGACAATACCAGGCCGGTAACGATGTCGAATATGATGCTCATCAGACGAATGTTTATGTCTGCTTTCTATATCAAGAGGTTCAACGGCGTGGTTTCACTGCCTTGGCGCCCGATGAATCCTGTGGGATCGTGCCGCTGCGGTCAGCGCTGCGCCCCTTAGCCGCCCCATAAGTCCGACCATGTAAACAACTCTGGTTGGGCTTGCTGGACTTGGATCCATGATGCCATGCAACCCTGAATGGAACTGCACAGGTGCTCCAGCCTCAACTTAGGCAGTCGTGATGCATCACCAATGCGAGAACGGCAATTCATTTTTGGATCTGCACGAGCCCAACGGCCAACACTGCCAACAATTGCCATTACTTAACTTAGTGAATGGCTGTGCAGCACGAACTGCAACGCTCCATTGTTGCTGTGGCTGCATGTCAGCCTCTGCCCTTGGGGGCCAAAATCGTGGTGCGCAACCCCTCCCCCAGGCCCCTTACAAGGATGAGGTAGATGCATTTTCCGGTTGTATTTGCGGCAGTGTTATAGGGTACCTGTTATTATACTTTGACACCTTTTCGTTCATATTTCGGCCGTACTCAGTAGCCATGTTTTGTTCCAGCCTTGATAGAGAAAAATACCTAACTAATTCTTGGATACAACTTACCCCTTCTCACTGGAGTAAGGGGTACCCTTTCAGGCACAAAATAATTGGCCCTTCAATGAAACTCGTACGTTTTGATGTGATCACCGGTAGTCAGTGTTACGCATGATAGAAAAGGTTACTCCTCCTGCACTGATCGATCTACTGAATCAACTGCACGAAGACAACGGGGCCGACATCTGCGGAGCTCCCGACTTCGCCGTAACAACAGCCCCTCGTTTGGTTTAACACATAGATCCACGGCATTCACATTACCTACCTTACCGTTCCCAATGAAGGGGGTGTATGTTGAAGTCCTCTTCTGACCCTGACAACCAGTAATCAACAATCTCTTGAACACGCTGTGCTTCGTTCACATTTCCCTACCTTAGTATTTACATTTAAGGTACCTAGGTAGGTAGATACCTAATGGTAATGGTCTTGACTCGCATGACCTGACCGGTGTTGTATTCCTAGATGAAACCCTAAGACGGCACGACGGTCTCAGCAAGGCAAAGAGTTCTCTGCTGACCCAGATCCGAACGGGAGCAATAGGCCTACGGGACTATCTGTTTTTGCGAGGGGTCCCAGAGGTCCTAACGCCCGCCTGCGAGTGCGGGGAGGGACGGGAGACTGCCGAACACCTGGTAGTGTGGTGTTTGGCCCCCACCGTTGACTCGAAGATGGGAGAGAACTGGGATTCGGACACGACGGGACTTTTACTCTGTTCTACACGGCATCAATCCCACGACTGCACGGCTCGCGAGGAGGATCCTCGACTGGCTGATGGACTCGGGGAAGCTGCCGATGTACAGCTTAGCCAGGAGGCTCGAGCTGGAAGCGGCGGCCTGAAATGCCCCCGTCCGGAGGCCAGGAGGCCTCCTCTCTTTGTATACGCAGACTCACCAGAACGCATCGTTCCTTGATTGTTGGTATGGGTTTTTTCACCCGGCCCGGGAAGGCACGGTTTTCCTGTACACTAAATAGCAGAGGGTCCGGCACGCCCTAGGGCATAGCGGAGTATGAATAATAATATATCATAGAAGGGTATCCTCATAGATTCGTTATCATCGCATCGTAAGCTCCAGTCCCGTCCCTCTTGACCGTCTGGCGAACTCAATCAGTCATAATCATCCCCTGGGCAACAACACCAACAATCATCGGCACACTCAAAGCAAACGAAGCAGCAACATAGGCTACCGCAAAGCCAGGGCAAGAACCCCACAGGCTCTTCCCGTCTCCTTTTCTCGACTACCACGACACGTGTTGGTGACGGCGAAATGGGCCGTGGACCCTCAACCTGGTATATGACCCCATGGTCACTGGGCGAGGGAGGATAGTATGCCCTAGGAGGCGGTCGTGTACTGATTTCCCAATTCATGTTAGTATGCGTCCGCTAGAGTCGAGAATCAAGGAAACTTTAGCTCAGCGCACTTTGCTCGTTTCCCTCGCTGTGCAAATCATTGGGGACGGTAGATGGGGCCGAGAGGAAAGGGTGGTGAGTTGACAAACTAGACATACTAATATTGCGGCTGCGGTTCCGGCTCATAATAGTAACCCATTGCTTCTTCGGCGCAGGGGGACACGCCAAATGAAACCAATGAACCGGAAACAAGGTGTGGTTGGCGTTTGTCACCACCGCCAAAAGCACCACCCGCCGCCTGTTTCGTCAAGGTCCCAGCTTTGGAAGGTTGCAATCGACCAACGGGATTGGGTGCAGCGGCTCGCAACGAGGCCAATTGCACTCAGCAGGCCACAGCGCAATGCGAAGCAGTTGGCCGATTGAAAGGCCAGCCGCACGCAAGTGGACTGGGGGAGTCAAAGGACGGGGGCTGGCTGGCTGACGGTGGTCCGCAGTGTCCCTTCGTTGCTGGGAGCAGATCCACCTGGCGAGGAAGGTGAGTCCCGTGGAACACGTTTCGACCCAGAGGTCGAGAATCAGGACTGGCGCTCGTTTATCAATCGTTTCGTTTCAATTGAGGATCACAATGGGTCGAACTAGAGCAGGCCCGTTTTCGAATCTTTTTGTGCTCGAGACCAGACCGCTGTGGCGGGGGCGGCACAGCACCTCATCAGCCAGGTTCTGTTGGTGGAGGCTCAAGCGGGAGTTGTCCAACTGGAGCGCGGCTCCTGTCAGCACTTCAGATCCGCGCCGGTTTGCCCGCATACCATCGCCCTGGCACGGCAGTGCGTTTGACGTATTTCGGGGGCACAGGCGGGGGCCAAAACGAAAACTCTCAATTTTCCTGGCATGCGCCATGCCATGATGAAGAGAACATTCGTATTCTTGCAAGGGAAAACGATAGGGAGGGAGAAGACATCCGGATCAAGGACACCTCTGGGGCAAGCTGGGCGACTTTTGGCGCGGATTTTGCCAACGTTTGGAGAGGCGAGGACAGCGGTGGGCTCCATTGCTCGTTGAGACATCTGATGAGGTTATTCCGAAACAAGTCCTAGCAGTGATGGCTGTGGTGACGTCTTCATGATCCAGCCATAGCATGAATGCTCCGTAGGCCTTTGCCCTGTCAAGACGAGGGAGACGAGATGCATCTCGGGTTGCGGAACGCCAAGCCGGCTCCGGTCGTGGCTGGGTGGGCCCGGCCGGGGCGAGGCCGGGGCGGGGCCGCGTTTCAAGGCGTGAATGGAAACAGCAAACAGCTTGTAGAGGCCCGGGCGAACGGCCGGTCTGGCGGAGATTGGTCGCGCCGTCGGATTTCTTCATTAGTCAAAGATAGTGGTAGACACTGACGTTTCTGACCATGGGTCTCGACGCTGGTCGGCCCACGCCCATCAGTTGATCAGCCGACACGTCCTTTTCTACCGAATCTCCCACCCCGTTTTCCATTGCTCAGAGGATCATGATCCGTCGTGACAGATGCCAAACCTTTCCAACAAGCATACCGACACTCCCAAAACTTCTCAAGCCTAGGGGCGAACTATCCTCCAGCGATGGGTGTTCCCGTAGCTCTGGCGACGGTTGCTGCCTGTGGTAGCATCGTCACCTCTATCAAATCGAGCTGGGAGCTCCGCCGTATGGTGAAGCGGAAGCAAGAGGCAAAGGAATGCGAGGAAGAGGCGCCTTACATCTTCCGCAGGCTGCGCAGGGCCTACATCGAAGGCTTAATGAGCACCATCGAATATGAGCAGTGGTATGAGAAGTTCCTGGTGGCCAAGGTGGAGAAGGACCGTGAGTTACTCCTCAACGAGAAACCCTGTGGTGAACGGTGGCGCTAACAACTAATGATAGTGTCCGGCATGCGGAGAATTCGCGCGCACATGAGGATTCTCGAGAACGGGGCTCCTTTAACATCGTCCCACCGGTCAAGGGGTGTTGAGCCGCCCAGGCGGCGGCAATCGGTCACGTACGGGGCTCCTCAGCCGTACGTCGATCTCCCACCGAGTCGGGCGAGCCTCGACTACCGCCCAGATCGGTGGGCACATGTTGGCGCGCGGCCAGATCAATTCGTCCACATTGACCGACACGCCACATACAGCCGCGCCTCGTCGTCGGATGTGTCGTCTAAGGGACGGAGTCGGAGCACTTCTGGCCGGCATGAACCCAGAGGCCGAAGCGAGAAGAAGTACGACAGCTATGACAGCAGTGATAGCGGCGAGAACTACTCGGAGAAGAGACACTACCGTGGAAGAAGTACGCATCGATAGTCGGCCTCAGGAATAGATTGACGCCGCATATCGGTCGACGACAGGGTATTTTTGAGTTTTTGGTATTGGGTTGGATTCGGTGACCCTAGGAAAGGATTGGAGTTTTTGGATAGGCGCTATACGTAGCGCTTTTGTTTAGCGCGAAATAGATAAATTATTTGTTGCCATTGACCCGAACTGGTGTATGGTGTTTTGTTTGGGATGAGCTGCCCCCCCTGCCTTGGGAGAGAAGCCGAGCTGGGCCTTGGGGATTTGGGTGCAGCGAAGTGGGGGGTTCATTCTGCAGCAGCTCACCGCCAAAATTTTCCCGCTGTCCGGCTTCTTGCGACAGAAGACCCCCGGCCGCTGATGCCCCTCACAATCACAGAGAGACACGACAACAACCGCAAACATGGCTACAGTTGCACCACCACCATCAAAAAGGCAAAGGAGAGAGGAAATTGAACGCACAACAACACAACAAGATGTTGCGCCACTCCTTGCGACCGACCTTGGGTCGTTCAAGGCCAACTTCGTCGACAGCGACGGCAACCAGATGGCCGACGTGATCGAGATCAATTTTGGCGATGCTACCGAGAAGAATGTCTCGACGCTCTTGAACACATTGTTGGGGAGGGTGTGTGGCCCAGATTCTGTCGAATGTATCCATAAGTCATTCTGACAGAAAACATCCAGGACAGAGAAGACTTCACCCCCTATCGGTTCCGCATCCACATCCCAGGCAAAGACGTTATCATAGACCAATATCCCACCGATTTGCTCGGCCTACTTCAAAAACATGGAGTTACCAACCCCTTTGAGTATGTCTGGAGATGTTTTACAATACCGGTTCCGTGAGCTGACCCCATTTCTAGGACTACCATTACCCTCAGCGCCGAACCACAAGCCGTCTTCAAGGTCCACGCCGTCTCGCGTCTCGCGCATCGTATCCCCGGCCACGGCCAACCCATCCTTGCCTGCCAATTTTCCCCTATAAACTCCAGCCGTTTAGCCACCGGCAGCGGCGACAATACGGCCCGCATTTGGGACACGGATTCCGGCACACCGAAACACACCTTGAAAGGGCATACTGGCTGGGTTTTGGGAGTCAATTGGAGTCCTGATGGTAAACAATTGGCCACCTGCTCTATGGATAAGACAGTCCGGATATGGGACCCCGAAACGGGGAAGCCGGTCGGGCAGGATTTCAAGGGGCACGCTAAGTGGGTGCTGGGCGTGGCATGGGAGCCGTATCACCGTGAGTGTGTTGCCTCGGGCTTCGGTATTAATCTAGCTAACCTTAACTCCAGTATGGAGAGATGGAACCGCCCGCCTCGTGAGCGCAAGCAAGGATGGTACATGTAGGATATGGGTGGTGAACTCGGGTCGTACAGAGCACGTCCTGAGCGGCCACAAGGGGTCGGTGAGTTGTGTACGGTGGGGGGGCACTGGTATGATCTACACAGGATCCCACGATAAGGCTGTCCGAGTTTGGGATGCCGTGAAGGGCACATTGGTGCACAGTTTCACTGCCCACGGACACTGGGTTAACCATATTGCCTTGTCGAGCGACCACGCCCTACGGACTGCTTATTTCGACCATACTAAGGAGATCCCTGACACCGAAGAAGGCAAGCGGGCGAAGGCGAAGGAGAGGTTTGAGAAGGCGGCCAAAATCCAGGGCAAAGTTGCCGAGCGAATTGTGTCAGCCAGTATGTTTCCCTGCCCCCTTGCCACGAGAGCCGAGTGCTAACTCGAGGACTAGGCGATGATTTCACCATGTACTTGTGGGATCCGACCAACAACGGCAACAAGCCAGTTGCGAGGCTCCTGGGTCACCAAAATAAGGTGAACCAGGTACAGTTTTCCCCTGACGGGACGCTTATCGCCAGCGCGGGGTGGGACAACAGCACGGTCAGTCCTCTAGAACTTGCTGTTTCACCACCACTACAACCAAATGCTAACCTTCAACGCAGAAACTCTGGAATGCCAGGGATGGCAAGTTTCTCAAGAGCCTGAGGGGCCATGTCGCACCAGTAAGCTACGGTCCAACGGCTGAGGGACCCGCCCAGCCATTCATGCCATGCCCCCCATCAGAAGCCCACTAAGATAAACGCGCAGGTCTACCAGTGTGCCTGGTCCGCCGACAGCAGGCTCCTCGTCACAGGCAGCAAGGACTGCACGCTCAAGGTGTGGAATGCGCGCAACGGCAATCTCGCCATGGACCTACCGGGCCACGAAGACGAGGTAATGCAGGCTCCCATCATCTCCGGGATCACCCGGTTTGCCCCGTCCCGCGCCTTCCTTGTCCCCTTATCCCTCGTGTCTTGTGGTGGCTAACCTTGGAAACTCCTGACAGGTCTACGCCGTCGACTGGGCGGCCGACGGGAAGATGGTCGGCTCGGGCGGGAAAGACAAGGCCGTGAGGACGTGGAGGAACTGAGGCAGCCGGACGAGTCGAACGTCGAGGAGTCGAGGGGGTTGGTGGGTTTGTTGCCGAGGCGGGGGGGAGTGGAAGGGGGGAAGAAAATAGACGGGAGCCGATGATACCCTGCCATGCCATGCCATGCGGTGCAGTGCAGTATTTGCTTGCGTACATAACACCGTAAGAGACCCGATTCGAGCGAGGCGGTCGTCCCTCCCGGCCGGGAGTGACCCATGAGTTACTATCGTGAACTGACGGCCCATCACCCAACACGGCGGCCTGTGGAGAAAGCACGGATATGTACCTGGTACTGACTGTGCCATCAGCCAGCGGGCGATATCGCAGCGGTTCCTAACGTCCCATCAGGAAAGCCGGCGGGAGGCAGCCGCCGCCGGCCCCTTGCGGGGTTTGCTTTGCTTGTGGGACGTTAAATATTACATGTGTGGTGCGGGACTGGGCACAATCGCGAGAGGCCTGGCGATGGGGTTGGACGTGGCTGGATCCTCTCACCACGGCGGCCCCTATCCCCGAAGGGGAAACGCCGAGGATGGGCGCGCGCGCTACGACAAATTATATGCACATTCACTCATCCATCCGTCTTCGGATGGTGTTCTTCAAACTCGGCCGTCGGCTGGGAGTGGGTTTGCCGTGCCGCTCGTTTTCGGTTGCGTGCATCCGCAAGTTTTCTCTGCTGGGTGCGTGCTGGGTGCGCGTCAGTGCCAGCGCGGTCCCGCGATGGTCAGGTCCTGCGTCTTGTGTGGAGGGCAGCACGGCTTTGTTCACGGTGGTATCATCAAGGTGGCAGCCTCGGCCTCGGCACATGCTTTTGCGGACATGTTTTGATGGTTCCTCCCCGCCCCCTTTCCCCCTTTCCCGTCCCCCGGCCGCCAGCCGCCGGCGCATTGGGCGCGCTCGGGGACAGAGCTGGTTTACTTATTACCGTTCGATAGATGCTATCTGCTGTGGGACGAGCTGGGAGGCAGCAGCGGCCGTGTAACACCATCGAATGCTGTGTTCGTTTTTGTTCTTCCTTGCTTTGGTGATGCCGATCATGAGGATATTGTTTGCTGGCCCCGACGCTTGTGGTGCGCCGAGCTTCTCGCTCCAGCGGGGCCAGGGCGGCTAGGGCGGCCTCCCTTCTCAAGGTTACTGACGGTTTGTGTTTTGTATGAGGGTTACTCGGGTACGGGACGAAGCTAAGAGATGTCTGGAACTCAAAGCGGCATTTTTTGTGGTCTCGGCTGGGGTTAGGACGGTAGCATTGTGGCTGTTCCCGGCAGATCCTGCCAGTGGACCGGGACACAAGCTCCTGTGTTTCTGGAAGGTTCATATCGAAATCCGAGTTTCAGTCAAGACGAACCCCCCAGCTCCTGATGGACGGGGATGCAAGTTTCCCCAGCCGGATTTCCGACTCCTCATACATACACACGGCAAGATCGACGTGAAGATTGCGGCTGTTCGGCATTGGGGTGCCTCGGATGCTCACGACATACGCGGTGCTCTGGCTCTGACCCTGCAGGTGTGCGAAACTCGACAAACCGATAGTCGATTTGCATGTGTCCTGCATTGGCCCACCTGCCCTACTGAGAAATTGTTGATGGGTGCGAAGGGCTGTGATACGCTCGAGCTCTCCCCGACTATCAATGCGGGCCGTCCCATGGCTGGGAACAGCTTGTGGCCTGCGTTTGGCTGGCGCTTCCCTCTCTTCTTCGTCCCATTGCAGCGTATCCTTGCTAGAAACAGATTTCGATTGTGCATTGCGCAGGATATGCCGGGATGGAAATCAGGCTGATCATTCTCTGGGGACGGGAGTGGGGAGATGGAGATAGGGTTTCGAAGGGAGGTTGGTTCAACAAGTTCCCGTTGATGGGCATTACGGCAGCTCACTCCGTCTGCGGCGCATGCTCGGTGATTTTTGGCTCGCTTGGATGGCCGAATTTGATGTCGTATGTGATGTGAGATTATGAGATATAAGTCCGTTGGGCATCCATCACGGCAAGTCCAATATGAGCTATTTTTTTTCGAGCCGCGAGAGTCTGGCCGAGACATGGTCATGGAAAATGGACCTTGGGAGCCTGGGTTTGGTTCATGGCCCGGGCTCTTCCCCCTTGGAACATGGGGCTTGGCTGCTGCATGCGGCGCCTGGGCTGACACTTTCAGAACCTGGAAGGTGCGCCAGAGAATTCACCTTTAGCCTATCAAATTCCCCCATATATCGCATCGGAACATTTCGGGTCACTTTCGGCTCGCACATCAAACGGCCACCCTGCCAACCCTCCCTGACAAGTCCCATCTGGTTGGGTCAGATCGAGAAAATTCTTTCACTTTCATTTTTGCCAAGCCCTCCAAACTGCTCGAATTGTTGACAGTCGACAGGAACGGAGGCGGAGGGTGTGTGAAGATGCCGCCTGTGCCTCGCAGCAGCAGGGCTTGCAGCCACTGGATCAAGTCTGCTGCTCATCTTCAGTGACCCCAACACGTTGCTCGGCTTAGACTTTTCACTGGACCGGGTCCAATGGCAGCCAGCCCACTCATTCATTCATTGTGCATGCCGTTGGCCAAAACTACGTCTTGACATGCTTCGTTGAGTCTTCGGCATAAGATGGCTTTAGAGTACAATTCGCACACTTCCCTTTGATGGAGGGGTAAAAGAGCGGGGAACGTGTACCCATACATCTATCGGTCTGTACACCTTGGACGCCTCCATTTACCTGCCTGGGAATGTACCTGACTCAGTTCCTGCGGTTCCATATGCATTATCAAGACGCCGTCCCGCCTCTCACCACCCACCAACACTCATCCGGAGTGACGGAGCCGAAGCCGACAGCATTGCTACCAAGAGCCTGTTACCATGTCTTGGCATAGCAAAACCCAAGAGTCTCGAACCGTTGATCGATGCAAGATGGGGATGCATGTTCGGCTCTCCCCGATTCTGGAACCCTCGAGAAAGCCGGATATGGACGGAGGTTGTATTATCCTCAAGCAGGAATTACTGCCATGGTGGTTCTCAGCAGGTGCACTGAGCCCCCAAATCTCAGAGTTTTGGGGGGAGGTAATCTCTCAATTCGTCCTGTTGCAGAAACGTTCAGTGACCAATCCGGTGGACTTGGCGATCTGTCACAGCTTGTGATCCTTTGTTGCCCTAGTTGGAGGCCGCACAGGTGTTCCATCTCTCCAGCCAGGAAGCAAGAAACGTTTCCTTTGGCGGGTTGCCCTCCTGCTGATTGGTATGCATGTCCGGCCCAGGAGGTGTGCCAACTTGATAAGCTCTGCCCCTCCAATCCATGATGCCAATGCATCCACCCGCCCCTCTGACTCTCGGAGACAACCTGGAAGTCATCGACGTCAACGGAGTACTTCTCGGCTGGGGCATGTCTGAGGTCTAGGCTCTGCCGATCCCCCGTAACCACCGTAACCATCGTAACCACCAAACATTGCCGTTCCACAACTTCCGGGCCAAGCTTTCCTCTCACCATGCGGCCCATCAGCTGGTGTTTCCATGTGGCCCATTCTGCAAAAATGAGGCTTTCGATTACGTGATGGTTCAAGGGGTGAAGAGAGATCTTGACCAGAGATTCAAGACAGACAGACATACCCAAACCGCCCAATGCATCCAGCAGCTCAAAGCACTCAAGGTACAACCAATAATGGCAGCAATTGAAGTCTCGGGTTCAACAGGTTTGAGACAGGCATCGAAGCGGCCCAAACGGCTTGACGACAGCCTTCCCTGGCATCCGGAGCGGAGCATCCATTCCTGCCCCCTGCCCATCGTCCGGCCCTTGTTCCTTTCTCCCTTGGCAGTCCCGCCTGATCCATTTCTGGGCTGGAATGACGAGCAGCGAGTGCGGGACAAACCACTGCCCAGCCGGGCCGCTCCACTACCACCGTTCCCTCAAGGAACTCCTCACTCTGCACGTCCCGTTGTTTCCTGCTCCGGGTAAAAAAAATGATTGATATTCCCCTGTGTTTCCATGCCTTTCCTGATCCCCATCGGCCCACGGAGGCAGGCCCAGGTAACTCTCACACCAGTCACACCAGTCGCACCAGATCTCGTCCTCCCCCTCTCTTCCCCTCTCGGCCACGGCCACGGCCAAGAGGCACAGCCCACCGAACGCGTCCATCTTTCTCCAATACCCCTCAGGACCGCGTTTCTCTTGCATATCCCCCTCCTTGACAGCAATTCCAAGCTCTGTAACCAAATTCCCAGGCAAGTGTACCTGCTCTCTTTGTTACCCTCCCCTTTTGCCAATGTCATGAAAGCTGCAAGTGCATTATTTGCGTTTGCACCAACTTCAATGTGTGCTTGGCCCAACTTCCAGTGCGAAAAGGGACTTCTTCACTGCTGTTAAGTCCTTACGTCAGAGGTGGCGGCTGCAGCTTTGCTGTGGTGGGCCCGGCGCTAAGTGAATGGCCCCTCGGCCTTGTTCAGACATTACCACCCCTGGCGTCTATAAGCCCAACAACCCCGTACTGTTTAAAATTCACTTCAGATTCACTTGGCTATATATGAACAAGTTTGAAGTCCCAGTTGTTTACTGACTCTTTGATGCACAGTTGGCCCTGACGCAGATCCCCTAACCATCCCCGATCTTAGTCCTTGTGGCTCCCCCAACATACATCGACAAACTCCAACATTTTTCGACAAGAATCCCGATCCGTGCCAAACTTCACATCTTGGCCCTGTGCGGAGGGCTTGGACTTTATACTTTAGGCCGCCCCTCACCACCCCAGGCACTGAAGACCGAGCCCGTGTCTCTTTCCCGTTCCAGCACCTTCCTCACCCCCCGGGTCCGCCGCCTTCTCGAGAGACCACCCCCGTAGCCTCCGGACCGGCAGGCCTCGATTTTCAGGTCTCCGCTGTTATTCTTGTGCCGGCCTATTCTGGGTGTTTCCGCCTGCGAAAAAGAAATAATATTTTCCCACAAGTTCAACTGTCTTTGTGGTTTTCACTCCTCGCCCGTCGTTTACTCATGGGCTCGACACTCGGAGATCGATAGCCTCCATCTTCCCGCACCTTATACGGCACTCGACCACCGCAGCCTCCCCCAAACCCTCGAGGTCACCGATCCAAAATTCCTTTCAAATCGGCCTTAGCCGTAGCCTGCCCACCATGACGGTGTTTATCGCCTCCCTGTAAGCTCAACCCCTCTGATCCCCAGCGACTAGTTCGTTTGGAAGCTATATTCCGGCCTCGCAATGTCATTTTGGCATGCTCGAGGCATCAAGGGCTAACATGACTTTTCTCCTCTAGCTTTCTCCCCAAGACCATCCACTTCACCCTCCCAGGCACTCCGCCGCGTGGTTCAGCGTCGGAGAAGAAGCAGCCCAAGCCAGTGCCGCTTGAGAGACAGCCGAGCTTGTTCCAGCCGAGCAATATCACTCCTCCGATTACACCGACGGACGAGAAGAAGCGGGACGACCCCTTCACGAACGAGGATGGCCTCCGCGTGCAAATCCCGGGCACCGCCGAGCCTGTTACCGACACTCTCCGCGCCCCGGCTGACCGCAGCTCCCCGACCTGGGGAGGCCGTCCCGACCAGCCCATGTCGCGCGCGAACTCGCCGCCTCCCCCGTCTCTGATCGACAAGAGCCGACTGCTCCAGGCGAAGGCGAAGGAGCTGGGCCGTCAGGGTATAACGCAGCCGCGGTCGTTGGTTAGGAGCGACAGCCACGATCGCGTTTTTGCCCGTGCCGACTGGAAGGTCGTCAATGCCGATCAGGGCAACGGCGGCTTGCGTAACGCGGCCGAGGCCGCCGCTAGAGAGGGCAAGTTGGGAGACTATATTTGGGTCGGGACGCTAGGGATGCCGACCGACGCTCTTCAGGGCACACAGCAGCTACAAGACATCGAGGACAGGCTGGCCACCGAGCACAACATGCTCAGCGTCTTCTGCTCGGACAAGGACTTTGACGGCCACTACTCGCACTTCTGCAAGCAGATTCTGTGGCCCGTCTTCCACTACCAGATCCCCGACAACCCGAAGAGCAAGGCGTACGAGGACCACTCGTGGAAGTACTACGTCAACGTCAACCAGGCCTTCGCTGACAAGATTGTTAAGAACTGGAAGCGGGGCGACGTTGTCTGGGTCCACGACTATCACCTCCTCCTTGTCCCCTCCATGGTCCGCAAGAAGATTCCCGATGCCAAGATCGGCTTCTTCCTACATGTCGCATTCCCTTCTTCCGAGGTTTTCCGCTGCCTGGCCGTTCGGAAGCAGCTCCTCGAGGGCATGGTGGGTGCCAACCTGATCGGCTTCCAGATTCACGAGTACACCAGGCACTTCCTCCAGACTTGCAGTCGCCTCCTGAACGCGGAAGCGACGCCGGAGGGTCTGCAGCTCGAGGACCGATTCGTGGACGTCATCAACCTGCCCATCGGGATCGACCCGGTGAGCCTTACCCAGCATCGCCAAGAGGCAGAAGTTAAGAAGTGGCTGGACATCATGCGCGAACGCTACGCCGGTAAGAAACTCATCGTCGCCCGGGACAAGCTCGACCACGTCCGTGGCGTCCGGCAGAAGCTTCTTTCGTATGAGCTGTTCCTCAACTCGAACCCCCAGTGGCGGGATAACGTGGTTCTCATCCAAGTCGCGCTGTCTACCAGCGAGAAGAGCGAACTGGACGCTGCCGTGTCTGATATTGTCACTCGCGTCAACTCGTCCTGGGCCAACCTCGCCTACCAGCCGGTGGTATACCTGAAGCAGGATATTGACTACGCACAGTATCTGGCGCTGCTAAGCATCGCCGACGCGCTAATGATCACCAGCCAGCGCGAGGGTATGAACCTGACCTCGCACGAGTACATCTACTGCCAGGACGGCAATCACAGCGAAAAGAAGCACGGCTCCCTCATCCTCTCCGAGTTCACGGGCACATCTTCTCTCTTTGGCGGCAATGAGCTGTCGGTCAACCCGTGGGACTACCGGGCCTGCGCGAACGCCATCAAGAAGGCGCTCGAGATGGGCGACGAGGAGAAGGAGCAGCGCTGGTCCAGGCTGTTCGAACGCGTCAATCTCCACACCGGCTCGCATTGGTTTACGGAATTCACGGCGCGCCTGGACGAGGTGCATGAGCAACAGCACCGCCGCGAGATGACATCGGTCCCGCGTCTCTCGATTCCTAACGTTGTGCAGCAGTACACCCGGAGCGAGAAGCGCCTCTTCTTCCTCGACTTCGAAAACACGCTGGTTAACTGGGGCCCCGTTGACCAAATCATCACCGTTAGCCCGCAGGTGGGATACCAAGCCCCGTTCACCAGGCGCATGGTCGAGCATCTAACATGGTATCAGCGAACCGTCGACGTCCTCAGCGACCTGCTCCTCGACGACCGCAACATCGTCTACGTCATGTCCGGCCGCAGCCCCGACGAGCTCGACCACCTCTTCCGCCTCGTCCCTAACCTAGGCCTGATCGCGGAGAACGGGTGCTACCTCAAGAACTTTGGGAGCACCGAGTGGACCGAGGTGGCTGACCAGAACCAGATCCGCGAGTGGAAGGAGTCGGTGCAGCCCATCCTAACCTACTACCTGGAGCGCACGCCGGGGGCCTGGATCGAGAACCGGCTGTGCTCCATCAAGTTCAACTACAAGTCGGCCGAAGAATACGACTCCGCCGAGGACTACGAGGCCGCCCAGCGCCAGGCGAGCGATTGCGCTAGTCACATCAACGACGCCTGCGAGGTGCAGCGCGTGCACGCCCTCCCGCTCGAGGGATGCGTCCTCGTCGAGCCCATCGACTGGACCAAGACCTCGGCCGCTCAGAAGATATTTGCCGACCTGCAGGCGAGCATGGCCACCCCCGCCGAGGGTGAAGGCGAGGGCGACAAGTCTCCTTTTTCTCCTGCTGACTTCCTCATGGTTATTGGCGATGGGCGCGAGGATGAGAAGGTATTCAAGTGGGCCAACACCCTGGGCGAGGAGGGCACCGTGAAGGAGGTTGTCACAGTCAGCCTCGGTTCTAGGAACACCGAGGCGGCGGCTACGCTGACGCAGGGCGTTAGCGGTGAGTCCGACCCCGCCGCCACCGCCGAACCATCTCCTGAGCCGTCACTGACAGTTCACCCACCCGTCATAGGCGTCCTGATAACACTGCAGAAGCTGGCGTCGATCGCGTAAGCCCTGACATCGCTGCCGTTGTTGTTACCTTTTTTTGCTTTGCGTTGGCGCTTTTCAGGGGGGAGGGTTAGGGGGACAATCATGCCAACTTGATATATGATCACAGGGCTGGCGTGCCGTTGCGCCATCGACGGAAGAGCTCGGGCTCGACGCGGGCTCCGGCCCAGCAGTACCGGTGGGCTCCTTGATGAATCTCACGTCGAAGAATTTGGGGCTGGTTCATACCCAGCGGCTGCTATTTTTGTTGCTTTTCTCTTTTTTTTTTTCCTTAGTTCCTTCGTTTTTCGGTTTCTCTCAGCTCTTCTTTTGCTACATAGGGGCTTCGTGCGGTGGCATAACGACTCTACTCATTTCCTTTTAAAAGCGCATTGGGGTATTTGATGCCCCCTCCATTGCGCACCGGTGGTTTTCCTTTTTTTCTCTTTTCCATCTCTCTCTTTGCATGTAGCGTTCTGTATGGTTCAGGTCTCCCCTTTAGCGCAGCCCAAGTCCAGCGTCCGCCCGTTGCCATTCTTTTTTTGGCTTGCGCGTCTCTGTCTCCCGCTCGCTGAAAGACTCCAGCAAACTTACCAGATCGAACCAGGGGGTAGCAGGGAGGATAGCACACGGTACGGTGCCACTGGGATTGTCATCGTGGATGGGTGCCCGGATTTAGAGGTTGCCGTAGGAGATGGATTGCTTGGTTGCAGATCTTGGTGGTCTGTAGATAGAATGGAAATGGGAATGACTACCCGAGTTAGTCGACATGGGAAAAATGAGACTATATGAGCCCCAGCAATGGAGCATGGCATCAACGGAAACATGGAACATGGTGGATAGGGGATGACATGGAAGGATTCAGGGGTCACATTAGACACGGGATTTGGAGGATGGCGTCGGGTATTCATGGGTTTGCTCTGAACTTGTTGCATGGCTCCAATCAATACTATCATGGCTCTGGCGTTTTAGCCCCGTATTTGTTCTGTTTTGTCCGGAAGTGTATGTACAAACGTAGTAAAACTACGTCAGGTATCCAAACAAACCTCTTTACTCCCTCAACTTCAGGGGATCTCGTGACATCATCTCCGGAATCGGACTGCGGGGCATGTTTCTCTCCCCCCAGTATCATCTCACCGTGTTGACCCCGCCATGTCAGGCCAATCAAAACCCCACCAGATGAAGAGCACAAGAGCTTCAGCTTGCCAAGCAAAGCTAAATCGGGGAGCACCAGCTTTCCCCGGGATCCCGTCATTGTCCGATCGGAGCAAGGATCAAAGTGTCATGGGAGAAATTTCCGGTGCTGGTACAGTCAGCCCCTTCACCACGTAATTCGGTTTGTGAGGTCCCAGTGTTGCTACCGTATCCATTGGGAGGACCTTGGGTTTATATCCATACCCGAGAAACCTCCACTTGGCCTGCTGAGACTTTCCTAAAATCGAGATCCAATAAATCCGTATACCATTAACAACGTACTCAAATACATCCCCCCTCTCTTTCCAGTCCCTCCCTCTCCAAGTCTAAAACACCAACAAACGTCATCACAATGGCGCCCTTCCCCCCGCCTCCGGTCAACACCATTGACTGGTCCAATGTTGGCTTCCGTGTTCGCGAGGGTGACTATTCCCTAGATCTCCTTGTCCACGACCCTACCACCCAACTAACCCCCCTCCCTCCTCCCAGTGAACGGCCACATCGAATCCCACTATTCCGTCAAGACCGGAAAATGGTCTCCCCTCCGTTTCGTCGCCGACCCCTACATGCGCATTCACGGCATGGCCCCGGCTCTCAACTACGGTCAGCAGGCCTACGAGGGGCTCAAGGCCTTCCGCCTGCCGGGCAACGATACCATCGCCATTTTCCGCCCGGACCGTAATGCCGCTCGCCTCCAACACAGCGCCGAGTTCATCTCCATGCCCCCGGTGCCCATTGACTTCTTCCTCGAGGCCGTCAAGGCCGCCGTCGCCCTCAACGCCGAGTACGTCCCCCCCGCACGAGACCGGCGCCGCCATGTATATCCGCCCGCAGGTCTACGGCTCGTCAGCCCAGCTGGGCCTGAACCCGCCCGAGGAGTACACCTTCTGCGTCTTCGTGCTGCCCACGGGCGTCTACCACGGCACGCACCCGGTCAAGGCGCTGATCCTGGACGACTTTGACCGCGCGGCCCCCAACGGCACTGGCAGCGCCAAGGTCGGCGGCAACTACGCGCCCGTGTTGCGCTGGAGCGAGCGCGCCCGCAACGAGGGCTACGGCATCACCCTGCACCTCGACAGCAAGCGCCACGAGGAGGTCGACGAGTTCAGCACCAGCGGCTTCATCGGCGCCCTGGTCGACGGCAACGACATCACCCTCGTCGTGCCCGACAGCACCGCCGTCATCGACAGCGTCACCAGCGACAGCATCCAGCACCTCGCCCGCAGTTTCGGCTGGAAGGTCCAGAAGCGCGCCGTAAGCCTCCCCCTCCCCTTCCCCCCACCTTAACAACAACACCAACACTAACCCCCCCTAGATCAAATACACCGAACTCCCCGCCTTCCAAGAAGTCATGGCGGCCGGCACCGCGGCCTCCCTCGTCCCCATCCGCTCCATCACGCGGCGCAACAGCGCTGCTCTCCCCGCCGGCCCCCGCGTGTCCTCGTCCTCCGCCACCGGCGAAGAAAAAGTCACCTACACGCCCGACGGCTACGACGAGCCCGGCCCGCTGTGCCTGCGCCTGCTGGGCGAGCTGAAGGGCATCCAGCTGGGGCAGCGCGAGGACAAATTTGGGTGGCGCGTGGAGGTGACGGAGGCGGATGCGAGGAGGGTGGTGGTGGAGGAGGAGAAGCAGGGGAATGGGAATGGCCAGACCGTGGATCAGCTCGACTAGGGGTTTGTGGCTACTGGGGGTTTCTGTGCTGTGGGGTTGGGCCGGTGTGAGTATGTGGAGTGTGATTCTGATTCTGAGGAGGAGGAGGAGGAGGATGGGTATTGTGATGGCGTGTTTCGCATGTCCCTGGAGTAAGGGGCCCAGGGGATGGGGAAAAGGGGGTCTAGGGGGTGGCATGTAGATGGCCCGGTGATTTGTTGCAAAGGAAGAGAACATGGATGTTGAAGACGTTGCTCGCCTTACATGTAGCTTGTTCTGTTTGTGGGCTTAACTGCGTCTGCGGTGGGAGATGTGAAGATCTAAATTGTGTACATGTAGTCGACACCCCGCAGCGAGGAGAGCTCATGAACTTCTGTATGTACAGTAATCCTCGCTCAAGTGACATTGGTTTTGCGTTGCTAGTACAGGACTGTCCACCGGAACCGAGCAACTTCTAGCTACTGCGGTGCCCAGTCTAGTATCAAGTCAGTCATCCAACTTAGTACAACTCTAGCAACGACTAGTCTTCCTTCATAAACTCAAACCTTGCCCGAGCATCCCATGATTCCCACCCCTTAACGCCTTTCTGGTGCCAAAAAGGCCTTGCCTCAATCCCTAACATCCACGTGCATCCTCTAGGAACCTAGTAAACCCCAAGTCGTCCCGCTCTTCCGTCCCGAGCCGTTATGTTGGTCTTGCTCCCCGTGTATCCAAGAACATCCGCCACACACACCGTTGTATGAGCTACCCCACGAAGTGTCAATATCTGCGGTTAGTTGTATGTATTGTCAAATGGAATGAGCTCAGGCGATACGCCAAGGCGACGGCTGAGCGGTAGGAAGAAAGTCCGCTGTCGTACGGCTGGCGGCTGCTGGCTCCTGATTGTTGGCCGATAGCGCTACAACGCGGCGTCTTACATGTCGTGTGGGTTAATCCCGTTGTTGTCACCGCCTCGTCTGGGATAGGAAGCCCGAATGTACCTACCTAGGCACCTAGATACTACCTCTCTCCATATCCAGCTCACTTGCCGTATACTCGAGAGCACCAACTACCCACCACCATGCAGCAAGAATGAGATCTTCATAGTTGGCCTTTCCGTAGGGATATTGATCTTGGGAAGAAACTAGGGCCATCGGTGCGGGAGATAAGGTTAGGCTGCTTGTGATAGGGCCCCGGGGCCGTGTAGCTAGAAGCGAGTGGCCGTCTGAAACCGAGTGTTTTGTTTCCGCTGATCCAGCATGGTCGCCAGTCAGCGCCTTTGGTTAGGACCTCCTGCCAAGGTCGTTTATCAGGACCGTTCGTCGGGGCTCTCAGTTAAAACCGTCGTTCGGGCCGTCGGTCGGGCTTGTGACGGGAAAGCTACCTCGGTGAAATGTAATAATGTTTGGGTGGGGAGCTTGCTATCCTGGTTGTAAGCTGGCTTGTAAGCTACATGACACTATCGCCGTCCCGATGTGTATGAAGCTCAGCTCCGTGAGCGCCGTCCTGCTAGCCGGGTGGCTTTTCTGAGGGAGGTATCATAACCGGAAGCCCGAACTGGAGGCGATCCGCCACCTGATTGTCGCTGTCGGCGGCCATTGTCTTCGAGTGATTTACCCTCCCGACCTTCCTCTGCTCCCCTCCACCTCCTCAAGCAAGCAGATGTAGCTCTAGTCAAAGTTTCTCGCATGCATAGTCCTTGGAGGTGTGTCGGAGGCGGCCGCGTCAAGCGACTGTTTGCTGTTTCTCAGAACGTCAGCGTCTAGGAAAATGCCATAAAAGCAAAGTACAGATAGGTGCAGACCAATGCTACTTATTTAACCTCGAAGGGAAGAAACTGTCGATTGGGAGCAGCTAGTAACAGTTAGCAACACACAGCTGTAACAGACTTCAAAGACAACAGCCACTCCAGTCACAAGAAGCAACGCACCGGTATCTTGTGTGGTTAATGATAGACTTTGACGCAGAGTTACTTGTCTCTAGAACGAAACAAAGGCCACCAACGGGGGTGTTTTGTTGCACAAGAGAAGACAGCAACCGCTGAGAATGGGAACTCCATCAAGTCCCACGTATGTGTATGTATGCGCGTGCTGCGTATACGTGCCGAGTGTTGTGTACTGCGTATGCGTATGCGCATACATACGGCCATTCTTTGAACAAGGCCGCACATAAACTGCAAACTCACAAGTTAGTACAACGGGCCTCAATGCCTTGAACCCAGATAACAGCTCGGGCCCTAGCCGTGACCTGCAAGTGTCTCTGTGCTTCCAGATAGTGCAACAGTGATGAGGGCCTGTTTCGGGTTGTCGTTTGGGAAGGAGCATGGCATCACGCCTACCTTATTTGGCCCCAGTTTCATCCAGAAGACTCAAATTCTGTTAGGCAGAGCGGGTTTTATGCGTCGGTCACCCACAAAGTCGCAGCCCCAACCCCAAATTCATGCTGGCGGATCAGCAGAGTCCCAGTCAGCAAAGCCTACCTAAAATCAGCCCGTTTCATTATTCCACCCACAGTTTTTCGACATACCCATCTCCAACCGACTTCAACAACGCTCCAAAGGAACAAAGACATTCAAGCAATAAAACATGGCGGGGGAAGATCACAAGAAAGGTCTGCCGATGGGCGGCCATCTTCGAGCCCCGGTTTCCGACTCGGCAGCCCCAGCAACTGGAATAGAAGACCGTCAGCATCATCTCCGGACAGCACGGGCATCGCAAACAACCCACAATCGTGGTAGCAGTACGAGTAGATTTTCTCGCCCCGAGACCGATTTCCTCAGGAGACGGGCAATGTCCGGGGCGATGAGAAATACAACCGCTGAGTCGACTTCCGAAATACACTCAGCCCGCCCATCCGACCGACTATCGCGTCACAACCTGGCTTCCCAGGGCGGGAAGTTTGAGCCAATTTTGCCTAATCCATTTGCCCAGAACTCTATGCCCAGAGACGTATCGAGGTTTGTCCGCTACGACGGCACTGGCAACATGGGTGGCATTCAACCTTCCCGTGAACGCAGCAGCGATCAAGCAGACAGACACCCGGCGAACGCCGAAGATCGAGTCAACTCCCCCTACATCTATCCAGAAAATACGGGCTACGCCTCCTCTAGCTCTCAAGATATCCATATCCGCGCAGCCCACGATTCCTCGCCAGTGGGCGATCCAATGGGCTCTAGACGAGCCATGTCGCCATCCGACAACTCCTTTGGCAGCTCTCCCCCGGCGAGCATTGGGGATCCAACTAGCTGGCTGCTTCCACGGCCCTTCCGGCATGAAGTAGAGTTGCCGTTTGTTGGAGAAACTTCCTACGAAGACACTGACGAAACGGAAGCCGACTGTGAACTATCCAGTCTCTCATCCACAAGGTCCTTTAGTCAGGGGAATGGAAAGCTCAGGGCTATCACACCAAGCTCTCTGGGAAGGGGTGAGCCCAATACCCCCGCAATTCGTTCCCCTTATTCTCGAAGGGGCGAGTTGGGCCCCGAGCCGCGGCAGGTTAGCACCAGCAGCCCGTTTTACGACGTTGTAAACGCCAATCCCCTCCACCCTGCGTTCTCAATGTCTACCAGGAACAGTATGGCGTCTTCTTCTGGTTCTTTCACTGACTCTCAATTGAGCAGTCCTTCGCCACAGTCAGGATTCACCGGATCAAACCAACAACAATATCATGATGAATCGAGGGATGACACGCAGAGCCGCATCTACCGAGAGGACCACCGGCCCCTATCTCGGAATTCAGACACGGGGTCTCTGTGGGATCGACAGCCAACCTTGTCCCGGACGCGGCCAGCGTCTCCCGGATTGTGGCGTGCCCCGGATAATACCAACTCAGAGTGCGGCTACGGCCCGTCCGTGATCAGCGGACCGGTCACACAGACGCTGACCCCAAACACGTCCCCATATCTACGACAAACAGCTCGGGTAGTTGCATACAAGAGCACTAGCAAGACAACGGGTCCTCCTTTCCGTGGTCGTGCTAGGGGCGAGCCCGGGGAGCAGTGGCGGCCCCCAGCCGGTATCTATCGACCTTCGTTCGATTCTTCAGCTCAGCATAGACAACAAGATTCTTCAATTCTCAGCCCTCTTTTACGCCCAGCTGCCCCTCAGCACGCATTGCAATCGACCATGGATGTCGACGATGATCATACAAGACCAATCCAGAACAGGGCAGAAACCGAAACCCCGAGCATCCTCGACTTTGACTTCAGTTCTGATTCTGAGCCCGATGCCGAAAATATTGACGATAGTCACAATCTAGGTACGGGTTCCCCTCAACAAGGCAACCAAGAGCAGAACCCCCAGTTAGGCACCGACCCTACGGACGAAACAGATCGTGTGGTGTGTGCTATATCCGAAAGCCGCTCGTCAGACATGATTGGCGTGGCCGTCATCAACATAACGATTGGGGAAGTCGACCTCTTCAGGATTGTCAACGACGACAAATACCAGCGCCTTGCCGAGACATTGTGGAGGGCGTCGACGTGGCCGCAAATCTTCGTTGTGTTGAAGACGGCTGTCGACCAGCACAGTAAGTCAACAGTCACCGAATGCCTGGAAAATGAGTTCCCCGACGCCGAGATTATACCCCTGGATAGAGAGCACTGGAACGAGTCCGAAGGCCTGAAATTGGTCGACCGCTTTGCTTGGAGAGCGGACATTAAGGCCATCCGCCAGGATCTCGACCGCAATTTCTACGTCTCATGTGCATTCTCTGCGGTACGTAGCCCTAAAACCTCTAATCTTTAGCAAGCTAATGATGATGTTCAGGTTATGGCGTACGTTGAGGAGGAGACCGACGTGGTTTTCAGGGATAATTCATTGCGAATTCGGTACAGGCAGCCCGCGGATACCATGGGCCTGGACCGATCCACCATCACCTCCCTCGAACTCTTCCAGAACATCCGGAATTCAAAGGGGTCCTCGTCCACTCTCTTTGGGCTGTTGAACAACACACTCACGCCCCAGGGCCGTCGCATGATCCGTTCAGCCCTTTTCCAACCGAGCACCAACCGTGACCTGATTACTGAGCGACACGAAGCGGTTGAGGAACTGTCGAGCAACGAGGGCCTCTTCACAGAGGTGCGAGCGAGCCTCAAGCGGCTATTCCATATTGACGTCGAACGGTTCATCCCATGGGTATGTTCAGAAACAGATTAGGGTGGCCGGGGTCTTTGTAGACTAATACTAGGTACAGGTTACCTTAAACACCACAGAGCTCCGCATCGCTTTACAAGAGGGGGTGTCTCTGATTCAAGGTCGACATCAGATGTCGACGCCTAGCCACGAAGAACTCCAGGAAGCGGAAAAGGACTTAACACATATTCTCATGGTTAAAGCATACCTCGGAGGCGTTCAGTCTATTCGAGAGACTCTCGAGGCCGCAGGTTGCACGAGCAAGTTGTGCAACTGGGTGCTTGAAAAGTGTCGGCGAGAGAACATAGCGCCCATTGCCGGCTTCATTGAAGAAGCCATTGAGCAGGACGCTATTTATAGCAAGGCGCCCATCGACATCAGGAATAACAGAATGTGGGCTGTCAAGGTCGGTTATCAACATCATGTATTCTGTTATCCTCGCTGACAACTCTTAAACTCGTAGGCGGAGCCAAACAGCGTTCTAGAGGGCTCTCGTCAGATGTACCGGGACCGTACAAACGAGATGCACCAGTACGTGGAGGAGCTCAACAAGACGTTTCAAGGTACGTGGAGGCCCATACCTTCCCACCATCGCAGCCATTAACCATACCATGCAGAGCACTTGGGCACCGTGCCGCAGCTTCGGCTGGCCGGCGACAACCACTACTACCTGCGGTTTCAGTGGTCGGATGTCGAACGAGAACTGACGAGAGGCCGGACCACTTCGGAGGATGGAAGGCCGGCCCGCATGCACCAGCGGAGGCCGCAACTCCTGGGCGGCGTTGCGATCGCTAATGGAATCCGGCGGAAACACCACTACGACTGCCAGACCTTAGAGCTGATCCAACGGAGCAGCCAGATCCAGCGCCACGCCGACATTGTCACGACGCAATGCGACACGCTCATTATCGGCCTCAAGAAGTCTCTGCTGCAGCATGCCGAGGCCCTGCTCGCCGTTAACGAGGCCATCACCGTCTTGGACATGCTGTGCTCCTTCGCGCACCTGGCCACCACCCAGAACTACGTCCGGCCTACCATTTCCGACAATCTGGTTCTCAAGGGCGCCAGGCACCCCGTCGTGGAAGCGAGGAAGGAAAACTTCGTGCCAAACGACGTTTACCTCGGAGACCAGGGCGCCCGCTTCCAAGTTGTCACGGGCGGGAACATGAGCGGCAAGAGCACGTTCATCCGAACGGTGGCCCTGATCCAGATCATGGCCCAGATTGGTAGTTTTGTGCCGGCGACGTATGCTGCCATCCCACTCTGCGACCGTCTCTTCACCCGCTTGTCCACCGAAGACAAGCCGGAGAACAACCTGGGCACCTTTGGGGTGGAGATGACGGAGATGAACATGATCTTGAGGTATGTACCGACCCAGTTACAAACATGGCACTCCCACTCTAGGGTCCGCTAACTTCGCCCACAGGAGGGTTACTGACAACAGCCTGGTCATCATCGACGAGCTCGGCCGGGGGACGTCAACCAAGGAAGGGCTCAGCATTGCTCTCGCCATGTCAGAGGAGCTGATCAAGAAGGGGTGCCGGGTGTTCTTTGCCACTCACTTCACTGAGCTCGGTCAGTCAATACGATACCCTCGCGAAGGATTCTTCCGTATTAATCCCCCTCCCAGCCAGGATCTTGAATACAACGAAACAAGTCAGCGTTCTCAACGTCCATGTTGTGGGCGAGAGTAGCAAAGCAGGGGATACCACACAAATTTCGTTGCCGCATACCATCGCACCTGGTCCGGTAAAGAATGAAGACTATGGCCTGGATCTCTCTCGCCGCTTCCTCCCCGAACGAGTTGTTGATAACGCGGAGCAAGTTTGTAAGTTCCTTCGCGAAAAGAACTCGAACCGTGGCGTAGGCCCAGCTACGCGTGCCGCGAAGCAGAATAAGCTGATCCTCGCCCTCCCGGGCCTTCTCAAACAAGCCAATGACTCAGCCATGGACGACCCGGCGCTCGCGTCTTATGTTAAGAAGCTCCAAACAGAGTTTACTATCAGGATGAACATTGCGGCCGATGATGATGCGGCAGAGGGTTCGGGTACCAGGGACGTTCAATCAGCCGCCAACCTACCGACTCTGAGCAAACCAAGCGAAGAAGAGCTCGAGGGCTGGAAGAAGAAGTGTGACGCCGCAGAGAACAGAGTAATGCACTCCAACATGGCTCAGGCCGATGACAAGAAGCGACCCTTCCCCGCGGGCGAAGGCAGCGAATCTCTCTCGAAGAGGGCCAGAACAGAGCATGCGGCACCAAGCACGACATCCCAGCCGACACCGATCAACCGCAGCTCCATGATCGACGACCTCCGACGGGGCGCATGCACACCAACCACGCGCGCCGCGACCCCGAGCAGCCTCCGAACAGGCTCCTCCGACCCCCCAGTCGACTCCATCATGCACGACGCCCCCACCGCAGACCACACCCCAACAACACAGGCCTACAACCCAAACCCAAACGAGAACCGCCAGCGCGCCGTGCCCATCTCCTCCGGCTCCAACTACGATGAGGAGATGCCCGACGCCGACAGCCCGGATGTTGCCCTGCTGCCCCCGGGCTCGGCGCAGCGCCCTGCCGCGGGGGCTTATGCCGGCCTTGTGCAGCCGCTGGAGCAGTTCCAGCCGCTTAGGGACTGGTATGCTCGTGAGCAAGCCGCCGACTCTTCTTCGGGTGCGGCGCGTGAGGAGAGGGTTGGTGGTGGTGGAGGTCTGGACCGGGCTCGTTTGGCGACGCAGGAGTTCTTGCGGGGACTGCGTGAGCATGGGGAGGAGGGTGGGCAAGTGGAGGGGGAGGAGATGGAGATGGAGTTGTAGGGGGCCTCCTGGGTTGCGTGGGTTTTTCTTTTTGGTATTTTTTGGGAGGGATGTTGGAGGGCGTTTTTCGTCAATGATATGGTTGCTGACATTGAGAGGGGTGGATTTGCTGAGGACATGAGCGGGAGGGAGGAGTGAGTGATATGGAGTTGAAGCTGGGGTCTATATACGTCGCTCTGGGGGTTAGCTATCGCAAAGCTTGTGCCAGAAGACTCGATATCTTCTAGTTAGATCTAGTTTCCTTAAACATGGACCACTCCGTGACTTCAATGCGTTACTCCGCTCCGCTTCTACTGTTGGGGTTGTTGAGGCGACGTTCAAGCGCCCCGAAGATGATATCCCAGTCACAACTTGGGGGGCCAGCCAGCGTATGATGTGGAATGCCACCAACAATGGTAAACCGTGAAAAGCATGTCATATTACCCCCGAATCATATGTCCACCCCGCCTCGCTTCCCCTGGAATCCACCTGGTATATACTTGTAGCACTACATATCTCATTACTCCCCGGGTATCACTCCAGCGCCCTCGTCATCGTACCCGTCATCATCTCACACATCGCATGCAAACATAAAGAGAAAGGAAAAGACAGAAAAAGAAACCGCTATGGAACCGATCACAACCGATCCGCGTTATACAACAAAACCGGCCAGCATCCACCAACAACACCGCTGTATGTGGGCGGCGCCATCATTCCCTCCAGATGTGCGTGTCGCCCAGACTCACGGAGCTAGACGAGTTGCTGCTGCCACCGCCAACACCACCCGTCCTGCGACGCGGCGTGCCCAGGCCCGAATCGGAGCCGGGGAGGGAACCCGTGTCTGAGATCAGCAACGGTGGCGGCGCCTCCTCGTAGATCCAGGGTTGTTCGAGTCTGTTGTCAAGGTTAGTCAGGAACCCCACTCAAAGGGAAGAAGAAGAAGGGCGGGGGTACTCACGGCGCCACCAAACTGGGATTCACAAACCGCAGGCCCTTCTCGCGGTCCTCGTCCACGGTACTCCCCCTCCGCAGCACCTCCCTCTGCTGCTCCGCGGCCCCAGCAGCATCAGCATCCCCCCCCGCCCCACCCAAATCCCCATCCACAATCGCCGTCTCGCCGCCCTCACCGGGACGCTCAATACTCCTCAGCGCAATGAACCGCGTCAGCGGCTCCACGCGCCGGCGGAAGTCCCACCCATACCACAGCGTGGCGACAAACAGCGGGCCGACCAGCAGCGCGACGGTGAAGGCCTTCTTCAGCGCGAAGTAGCCCGACATGGTCAGCTGGAAGACGACGAGGCCGAGCACGATGCGGTAGCAGATGATGCGCCAGGCGCCGCCGGTGGCGTGCTGGGGCTGGTCCATGGCGTAGAGCAACTGGTACTTGTAAGTGAAGTAGCCGAGGGAGAAATAGGCGAGGCCGAGGCCGAGGACGAGGGAGCCGCCGCGCAGGGCGCTATAGACGAGGCAGAGGATGAAGACGAGCAGGGCGGTGGGCAGGTAGAAGCCGTAGTAGAATTTGGGGGGTTGGACGAGTTCGGCGAAGTCGCGCGGGGTTTTGGCGCCCATGCGCAGGATGAGGTATTGGGCGATGCTGCCGAGCTCGAGGAGACGAAAGGGGAAGAGCCCGAGGCCTTGGAGCATGATGAAGTTGGTGTAGAAGACGGAGAGCTCTTCGATCTTGCGTGCGAGGGTGTAGGCGATGTAGGTGGTGTCTTTGAGAGAGTTGCGGAGGACGTCGAAGATGGAGGTGACGGCGCCGAAGATGGTGAAGATGAGGAAGATGTTGAAGAAGGTGAAGAAAAAATTCTTACTGATGGCCGAGAGGGCGATGTCCCCCTGCGAGAGCATGCCTTGGTGCCAGGAGAGATAGTCGTAGAGGTAGGGAACCGCGACGTTGAGCAGGGAGGCGACGAGCGTTGGGAGGCCTGTCTGGACGAGGGTTCGGGCGATTTCGTGTTCCTTGAGCCAATCGCCAAAGGCTGGGAGGAACTTGTTGATGGTGCAGATGCTGAGGACGGAGGCAAGGAAGGCGACGGGAACCAACCACACAACGGAAAGAATAGCGACGAAGGTCGTCACAGTCCAAGACCGAGCGCGGCGGCTAAAGCGCGTGGCGTATGTGTTCTTCCATACGACGTCGGACGGTGCAGGAGCGGGCTTTGTCTGGAGACGGCCTGGGTGAGGGTCGACAAGTGCCTGAATCGCCATTTGGCAGGCAGCAATGGAGTCCATGGTGACGAAGGCAAGGTCGGCAGGCTCGTATGTCTTCTTTCGCGCGGCGGTGATCTTGTCGTCGAGCTGGCGTAGCTTTTCGGTGTAATAGTCGATAGCGTCGGTCTCTCTACTTTGGAGACGCAAGAAACCATACCAAAAACGGGTCCGTGGACGCCGTCTCTCAGACGGCTGAGCCTCGTCCTGGCTCAAGAGACGATCGCCTTCTCCTGCCTCCTCATCTACCACCTCTGGGGCACCGCTCGCACGGCCCCCGATGCCATTATCACCACTCCCATTTGTCCGTGATTCGGTGGCCGCTAGTGGCGTATGTGCGAGGTAGACACTCCAGGTCTCCTCCAGCTTGGCCAGAACAGTCTTCCTCTCTTCCATCAACTTGTCAAGCTCGGCCCAATTGCAGCAAAGAGTGACACTTTCAACCTTGCCAATCTCGAGCTTCTGCACCAGGTCCTTGATGGCGGCCTCGGTTCTTAGTTCCTCGGGGATGCTGGATAGGCGAAAGGTTCGGTCGGTAATGGTGGATTGGGTACCCAGATAGTCCTGGCGCACGCGTATCACTTTGGCCGTCTCCCTCCTCATGAAAAAAAGGGTAAGACCAGTGAAAAAATAGGTAAACACCAAATATGACCACAAATAGCCCAGGTTGCGGTTGAAGCTGTCGTCTTGATTGCGGTCTGACTTCTCCAGATCAACGAGCCGTCTTGCAAGCTCATCCTTGTAGCCCGTTGCGAATGGCCTAAACAGAAATATCTCGGTCGACTTGGCGTTGTCGAGGAAGTGATGATTGATCGGCCCGAGCACGACAGCGGCGAAGAAGAACATGGTGCCAAAGAGGCGCATGGACATCTTGAAGAAGGCGAGGAACACATATGCGTCGAGGCCGGCCGAGGACAGGACCTGCTGTTCGGTGATGTGGTATAACACGGGAATCCAGCCAAAGAAGGTGTCGGGGAGAGATGGCAGACCGAGAAGGGGATTGGCGTGTCGTTTTCGGGCGGCGTAAAGGGACTTCCATCGTGGTCGGAGGATCTGCGAGCGAAGTGTAAGCGGATGGTGTATTGAGGAATAGAGGGGTGGCGGGCTTGGTAGGTAGGAAGACGTACGCAGAAAGCTATGAATGCCGACAAGCCCAGAGCAAGAGAGATGACGAGCTGGACTTGGGTGTCCTTCTTGCCGGGTCTGACCGCATTATCGCCGCCGCAGTCGGGATTGTCGGGGTCTTCGAACATGTTCATTGCTGCCACTCGAGACGTTTCACCTGGGAGGGCAGATGCGTCGGAACAAGAGGTGAACTGGCGGCCTGGACATTGGCGTTTGCGAGCTCTGTACCCAGGTAAGGTAGGTGAGGTGTGTACAGGCTCGAGGCGGTGGGCGGTGTTGGAAAAGGCAGACACTAAAAAGGCGAGCTCGGTTTGGTCACGCAACCTTGGCGGCCAACAGCAGTTGCGCTTGCAGTGGAGCTGGAGCTGGCAGTGACGTGACGAAACAACAGGCGGCAGGCAATGCAAGCCACTGACGCTTCCAGGGATGAGTTAAATGTCTTGGTGTTAAAGCCACAGGTGGCACAGCATCCGCCCCTGACGCAGCTTCTCTTGGATACCAAGAGAATTATTTCGGTCACAAGCCCAGGCAAACCAACCGTCTATGTAATAATAGTTACGATATGTACGAATACTAGAGCTGTTTATTGAATCAGGCAGTCCCGTTACCGCAGAGAACGCACCCTTTCATCACAATGCGGAAAAGAGTGTGACGGACAAATGCAATTAGCGCAAGACAAGCTTTGGGTGGAACGCCGAGACTTGGCAGCATTGATCTGCCGAAATTGAATTTCCCTCGTTTCTTTTCGGACAATGACTTCCTAAACGGGTGGACGGGATCGTTCCGTCGAGCGAATCCCTCAGAAACAAAGTCCGAACAACCAACTACCGGCGATTCAACAATTAGATGTAGTAATATATCTTGGTACAGCTGTGCGAGCCGAGGCCGGCACCGTTGACCTTCTGGTCCTTGAACCCTGAGAAGCTTCTGAAGTCGTTCCATCCAGCGCTGTTTCAACAATATCAGTGGTATGACCTCCAGGAACCAAGGATCCAAAAAAAGGCGAAAAAAAAACAAAAAAATACACTCACCCCACCGAGGAGAAATCGGCTTGGCTTTGAGCATTGGCCGGGATGTTCCAGTTGAAGGTCACGCCGGTTGGGAAAGTGCAGCTCTGTTGGCCGCCCTCCCACGTGTGGAAAGACTCGGGCGTGCTCGACGTCGACACAATGCAGGTATCTTGAGTGGGGATCACATAGCTCAGTTTGCTGCAGTCCGCATCGTTGGCGCAATACTACAACCAGATGAGTGGTCAGTTCTTGGGTACGAACAAGACTCGCGATCACTCCAGTCCACGTACCGCAACCACAGAATACCAAGTCTGAGGGCTACCAGCGCCACCAAAGGGTCGGCAGTTGAGCAAGTGGATTCCTTCTCCAAAAGCACTTTGTGCGAGGATAACCGTGGCGGCGATGAGCTTGAAGCCGATCATTTTTGGCAACGTAAAGGTGGAAGTGAGGCCAGACTGAGGGTAAGGTGTCTTGGGTGTTGGGAGCGGCGGATGGATGAAAAAGATAAACTCCAACATCAGGAGGGAGCACTTTATATAGGTGTTCACATCTCTGACCTTTGTTCGAAGGGCCCTCCGTCTCCCGCCAGGCATTGATCATTACTCTGGACTAGCGGTCAGCCAATATCTGGTGAGAATTAGCAAATGCACCTATCGTCTGTGAATGCCAAGTCAAAAACGTAAAGTCATCCGTAGAGTTCAATGTTCAGAAGCTGTCCCGTCTCACTTCTCTCATCATTCAACTAATCAAGGACGTGAGCCAAGGACAACTATCCCTGGTTGCACTGGTTAGCCTGACATGCATATCAGGCAGCAGCAACATGAATTGACCGGCTCAATAAGGGCAGACGCTATGCGCTGTTCTGGCCTCTTTCTTCCCTAATGGGGGCACGGCGCTTATTCACGCCCTTGACTCCCTAACCTGATGTAAGACAATACAAAGTAATAATTAAGCCAAGACTTCCAAGATTCCTTGCACATTCTGGAGACTAACTACCTTTAATTTGATACTCCGTAATATCCCGTCTGTACTTGAATGTCTAGTAACATTGGGAGACGCCCGCTAGCTACACGTACCCGATACCGACTTCTCCATCAATTCACCCTCACCATTATCATCATCATCATAATCAAAACAATCATCTGTTGTTCTGGCGGACAGTTCGAATGGTGGACGGGGCAAGTAGAGCTCGCCAGGGTCCCGGGTGGGCACATTCGGATCCGGGTGGGGTGAAGGACCGGGGAGAGTGCATGTGCGGCGCGGAAAGAGCTGGCTTTCATCCCCCAGGGGAGTAATCACGTCAGGGGTGCACTTATTTGGCCACGGCCACCAGCCTCTCAGCGGCTTGTCGTCGTAGATACAGTTATAGTTGTCGTCGGGGCGACGGTAGTCGTACTTGTATATCGAACGCCCCATCTCGTTCCAGGCAGACGCACAATACACAGTGACAGTCGCTGTTGACAGATGGTGGGTCCGGAATTTCGCGAGATTTTCCATACAAGGGCTCACGACTTTAATTGAACCTCCCCATTGGGAAACCTCGTCGTCGGGGTTGTCGGCGATGATCCACGTGCGTTGATGACGGCATCCCAAGTCCACCCACGCGCGTCCAACATGAGGAGACATGTGACCCCTTTCCGGCAGCACGTTGTCGGCCGACCAGAAAAAACCCTCCCGCATCAGACGAGCTACGTCTTTGCACTTGATTTTGATACAGGCCGCCCAGGGCTTTGGTGTGTGTGCGGCTGGGATAATTCTGATCTGGATGGTTCCCGAGGTGGTTTTCGCTGTCGAAGCTATGTTGCCTTTGTTGGGTCCATCAGCGGGCCGTGGCGACATAGACCCCGGGCCCGGATTCCAGCCCGAGTCATGGTCGCCGATCTTAAAAGTGCTAGGGGTGTCACAGCTGGAATTTGTATCCCACCCAAAGTCGCCAGTATCCTCATCGAGACCAGCTTCCGAGTAATCGAAACTCGGATCAAGTAGAAAACGGGGGAAACCGTACTGCGACTGTCGACATTGGTCCTAGTGTGTCAAATGGTCGTGCTTTGGGACCGGGGAATTGATCATGTGGACGTACCAAATCCACCCCGTAGCTAGCCGGAAGACCCGCTGAGAACTTCTGAGCCATCTTGTGCAGTGCCAAATTGGAAGCAGCTTTAACGGGACAAAGTGTCCGGGGTTATAGGCAGGGCCGATTCGCGAGTCCCGGGTTTAGTCCCAACACAGAGATGTGGGAGCGAGGAAAGAGAATTGGAAAATGAAAAATGGAAAACGGAGGAGTTTAAGTAGCAATTATGCGAGTGCAGCGAGTCATCGTTGCACCTATCTGACGTAGGCTATAACTGAAGATGAGATGATTTGGGCGGAGGCCCATCTTGTGGCGTCATCAGTGTCGTGAATGGTACCTCCTCTAATGAACAGCAAGGACTCGGTACAAAGATAGCTGTATAAATAAACGATATATCGTGAACGCAGTCGAGGAAGTGAAAATGAGGGCACCATGGGGGGCGGCGGGGCTGACAGAGAAACGCAGACAATGAAAACGAAAGAAAAGGAGGGAGAAGAGAACGAGAAAAGGAAGGTTGGGACAAGCTGTGATGGGTTAGAATGGAAGAAGCCTATCGAGGAAAAAATGTCAAGCATAAGAAATTAAAAATTAACGTAGTTAACCAAAAGATAAGGGGCAAAAATTGAGGAATTAGAACGCAGGGCTTCAGCTGAAATATAACCGAAACAGGTAAATAGGTAGGTACCTACATCCAGTTTTCCCCATTTTGGTTACCATTCACTAACTTTTGGGGGCGAGACGCAGTCCTTTCGAAGGCTTTTGCTATTCGGGCACTCATACTTTGGCTATTCGGGCACTCACCCCCGAGATCATTGGGAAAGGGTTAGGGTTATATATGGTCACATCTCACTCCAGAGCCATTCTTGCATTGCTAACGAAATCTATCATTTCTGCAACAATCTAAGCCTACAATGGACACTATTACTTCCCTAGTGTGAGAGGCGAGGGACATTTGGGCGAGGCGCGAGGGCACTGCCGATGAGACTCTATTTCTGCTAATTGCAAGATGGGGAGAAAAGGAAGAGAAGCTGGAAGAGCTCTCGCGATACAGGAGTTAAATGCCAGCTCGTGTGGTCACGTGCCCAACCAAGTGGAGCCACAGTGCACTCCGACGGCAGCTGCCGTCACACCTAGAGCGCTCGAAAACAATAGAGAGTAGTTATTTCGCTCCTTCCTCCGTCCTAGCCGCCTTGTACGTAGGTTTGATCGTCGACATCGCCGCCGAAGTCTTGGGAGGTGACTGGGCTTGAGGGGATGGCGATGGGGTCGCTGTGGGAGCTGCCTGTGCCGGCCATCTCTGCGCTTGACAAACGCGCGATTTCTTAGACGGCGCGAGGGCCTGCAATGATTCCGACGGTCCCGCAACACTGTAAAATGGTTAATTTGGCCTCAGAACGCGGGTAGAATCGCTGCAACTAACCGTGGTTGGTGGCGGGGCACCCTGGTGATGTCGAAAGATTACATCAGTAGGAGAGTTGGGGACCATGGTGAATGGAATGCAATGGTGGGTCATGTAAACCCTCGATTGATACGGTGGGACCATATATAACCCTAACCCTTTTTCAATGATCTAGGGGGTGAGTGCCCGAATAGCCAAAGTATGAGTGCCCGAATAGCAAAAGCCCTTTCGAATTGCTAGTGATTTCCTGTTATCTTGACGGTAAAGAGTCATAGCAGATACTACCTACCTACCTAATGAGGTATGCTGGATGTTGGAGCAGGCGGCTGTCAGGAAGCAACTGATGTTGCCTAAAAGGGGACAGGCCCTTTCAATTCCATGAGACACTCAAATCAACAACCCTAGAAGTATCAACGACTGGCATCACCCAAGATCATGGACGACGCCAACGCCCAGACATACGACATCATCGAGCGAGACACGGTGCCCGCCCCCGCACCACAGCCCGGCGACTCCCCCCAGCAACGCATCGCCCGACTCCTCAAATGGCTACAGCCCACCGACTACCTCTCACCAGGCAACGAGTTCATGAAGCACCTACGCTCCTACGTCCCCGGCACCGGCAGATGGATCCACGAGACGACCGCGTTTCGCGCCTGGGCCGGCCTCGACAACACCACCACCCCAACCCCAACCCCCAACCCCATCCTCCACATCCGCGGCGTCGCCGGCAGCGGCAAATCCGTCTTCTCCGCCGCCACCATCCGCACCCTCCAAGCTAACCCCACCCCCGATGACGGTGATAGCGACGGCCCCATCGTCCTCTTCTTCTTCTTCCGCCAAATCGTCGACAAGAACCACACCGCGCGCTACCTCATCCGCGATTTTGCCGCGCAGCTGCTGCCGCACAGCCCCGCGCTGGTGGACGCGCTGACGGCCGTGTCGCGGGAGCATGCGGTGCGGGGGAATGAGATGGGGATGGTGTGGCCCGCGGTGGTGGAGGCGTTGGGGGGGATGAAGGGAGAGAGGGTGTTTTGTGTGGTGGATGCGTTGGATGAGATGGATGATGCGGAGTTGGAGGGGGTGGTGGAGAGGTTGGTGGCGTTGGGGAGGATGGAGGACGTGGAAGGGGGAGGGGGTGCGGTTAGGGTTATGGTGACGAGTCGGCCGCTGCCGCATATTGAGCGGGCGCTAGGTCATTATTCGGGAGTTGTGCGCTTGCGGCTGGATCCGGCGTTGCTGTCGCCGGATGTGGCGCGGTATGTGGACTCGAGGATGACTACGCTGGATCCCCCGCTGAGTGACGACAAGAACGAGCTGGTCAGGCAGTCGATTTGTGAGCGGGCGAACGGGCTGTTTCTGCAGGCGCGTTTGTTGGCCGACAACTTGGCTGAAGGGCTGCGAGATGGGCGCATCACCGAAGAGGACCTGCCGGATAACCTGGACCGCCTCCCGCGTACCCTCCGCGCGGTGTACGAGGACATGCTGAAGGAGCATGCCCGCCGGAGCGGGGTGACGGCCGAGCAACAGGCCAAGATTCTCATGTGCGTCACACACGCGAGCCGACCGGTCCGGCTCATCGAGCTCGGCTCGTTGCTCTCTCGCATGCTACACGTGGATCTCCGACGTGGCAAGGACCTGGTGCGCGCAGGCTGCGGGAGGCTGCTGGAGTTGCTGGAAGACGAGACCGTGAGCGTCATCCACCATTCGTTCACTGAGTTTCTGCACGATACGAGCCGGAGGGACGATGGGGACGCATTCCCCGTGCTGGAAGCCGAGGCGTCACATGCCGTGCTTGCGGTCCTGTTGCTAGAATATCTCGATGGGTGTCCCCCGCTCGACACCACCATAGCCGATAGAAGCGCTGCCGACTGTCGCCCTCCCGACTTGCATAAAGAACACGAACGCAGGGTGAAGATACTTACCGATACGCTACTCAACCAACCTCTCGCGTCGTATGCTACCAACAACCTCTTCTTCCACATCAGCAAGGTATCATGTAGGACGTCGGCAAACCAGCTGTTAGCAGCTCTGGGTCGTTATTTGGCCCCTGATAGACCTGCTTTTCAGACTTTAGCTTACCTGAGGCGGCGCCGCTCGGTCTCATCCTCATTCAATGCCCTCCATTTACTCACGTCCGCGAGAAATGGCACGTCGATCCCGACGTATGTGGTGGACTATTTTGTCGAGAAGGAACCCGCACTCCTAGACAGCCGTGACGGGGACGGTCTCACGCCTCTGGCCTGTGCTTCTATGGCTGGCCACGCTGGCCTTGTCGAAATTCTGCTTGCCAAAGGTGCTGATCCGACATCTGGGGCCAACGACGGCATGACGCCTCTGCACCTGGCTGCTAGACACGGGCAGGCACCAGTCGTTCATCTCCTGCTGGGTGCTGGCGTCGATCCTCTCATTAAGACGTGCCCAGGCTCGCGCCCATGGAATGATGATCCTGCCTATATGGGCATCACCGAGGAAGAAGCGGAGAAGGAAAAGGGAAAAGCACTTTTCCTCGCTTTTAGCGGTGGTGATCCTGCGGTGATCAAGGCGTTTATACCCTTTATACCACCGGGCGACATTAACCTATACTTACACCTAGCCGACACGGTAGACAACGTCAACGCAATTCTTGACACGAGCCAGGCAGATGTTAACTGTTACATATCCGGGTTGACAAAGCTGTACCGCGCGGCACAGGCCAAGAATCCGGATTTGGTCAAGCTCCTCCTCCAGCACGGCGCTGATCCAAACCAGCGACGCCAAACTGACACATACGGGGATGACGACATCGAGCATCGCGAGCGAGGGCCGACCCCGCTACACGGACTTGCCGGCGCCGATGGTATCATGCGGATAGTGCGGGACAGTGACAAGAAGCTGGTGGCCGAATGCATTCGACTGCTCGTGGAAGCCGGCGCGGATGTGAACGCTACCATGGACGCAGGGAGATATCGTGGCAAAGACCTGACGCCTTTGCACTTGGCTGTGCAAAGAAATGATGATGATTTTATGGCGTTTAGCTTGGGCCATCCCGAAGACTCCCTAAGCAAGGTATTCCTCTCAGCAGGCGCAAACCTCCACGCGAAGACGAAGGACGGCAATACGCCACTTCACCTCATCAAGCCAGAAAGCCACCGGTTGCTCCAGACGCTAGTTGACCACGGAGCCGACATAAACGCGCTGAACGCATGGGGAAGAACGCCGCTACTTGAGATTATTAATCAGCTGTGGTTTTTTCCTTGGGACTGTGGACATTTGGCGAACATCAAGGTCCTCCACGGGCTCTTAAAGCTGGGATCGGACGTGCATCTTGCTGACAAGAATGGGGACACCATATTTCACCACATCTTCCGCAAAATGCCGGCTTTCAAACCTTCGAAGCTCATGCCCTTCATCCAGGCATTGCTCCTTGCGGGCGCGGATCCGAACAAAAGGAACAAGAAGGGCAACCCGCCGCTGTGGAAGTACGACCCCAGCAACAACAAAGATGAAGATGTGCTTCGAAAGTTGGTGGATTCAGGCTTGGACCTAAATGCGTGCGATGAGAAGGGGCGCACCGTTTTATGGGAACTCTTGAGTCAAGACCACTATCACCAACCTGAGACTATCCAGAAGTTTGTCCGCCTGGGCGCCAATATGAGGACGCTCACCCACGATGGCAAGACGCTGTTGTATGCGATGGTGGGCGCGAGGAGGAACCGAGTGGACGAGTTCCGCTATCTGAGCTCGGTAGGGGCGAGCGCAGGTACGGTAGACAAGGATGGGAACACGATAATTCACGCGGTACTCTCCGAGAATGAGCCGAGAGAGCTTATCCGCGAGGAGCTCCAAGTCCTGCTACAAGCCGGGGCCCCGCCGCTGGCCAGGAATGCAAGAGGCCAGTCAGCGCTGCACGTAGCTGGCGACGTGGACATGCTCGAGGCCGCGCTCGCCACTCCGGAATTTGGCGGCCTAGACGTTAACGAGCCTGACATCGACGGTCTCACCCCATTACACTATGCCGTGGCGCTTGGGGAAAGCGCGGTTTGGAAACTTATCAAGGCCGGAGCTGACCCGACCGTGCTTACCGCCGGTGGCCTCTCGCCGCTGCATGTGGCCGCCCGCGATGGAAGGGCTGGTGTTCTGGTCCTCCTGCTTGCCCAGTATCGTGAGCTGAACGTGCTCGAAAAGCGCGTCAACTTACTCGGAGATGGTAGGGCGCCGATACACCACGCGTGCCAGGCCGGAAGACCGGAAGCTGTCTGGTATTTATTGATCAATGGGGCAGACGCTGGAGCTAAGGATCAGAAAGGGCTGACTCCGCTACATACCCTGGCTAAGATTAAGGGTCTCCTTGGAGCGCGCGGGCAACATCGTTGGGATGCTGCAACTCGCTGGGGCAGATCTCAACGCCGAGGCCGTAGTCCACCGGGGAAAACGAAAACAAGGCCGAGAATGCTGACGGGCCTTGGATATGGCAGTGGAGAGGAAATGCTGGGAACTGGTCCGCCGGCTGATCGCGCATAGGGTCGAACCCCGCGATAGGCCCATAAACATTCCGAAGATTTTGTTCTTGGCGACAGATGAAGAGGAGATGGACGAGGAGGTTCGAAAGGCACAGATCAATGCATGGGCTCTGAGACAGTCGAGGATGCGGTTCCAGAAGGAAGCCCCGCCTCATCATCGGGGAACAGGACATCTTGGGGCGTCAAGTCCCAGCACGGTAACGGTGGCGACGACATGGACGGCAAATATCTCAACGATGCCAATAAAACGGAAATGTTGCGTTTCGTACTGGAGCACGACGAATTCGACGCGATCAAGCTGTATGACGAACTCGGTGGGGACATCCTCGAACTAGGCCGACATTTGTGACCACACCCTCCTCGACCAACTTGTCGAAGAGGGTTGCATAAGGTTTTCTCACGCCGCTCGGAACCGCTTGTAAACTACATCGGCCGTCGTTGTACCTGGTCCAGCTGTTCGTGGACGAACTCGGTATGGATGTGGATGCCAACGCCGTCTACGCCGCTGGGGACCACGAGCCAAAGCTGCCGGGCTCGACTGCGCTACACATCCTCGCGTGTGGCGTCGCATTTTGGCATGTCGAGGCGCTCGAGTACCTGCTCTCTAAACGCCCCAATATTGAAGCTAGGAACAAGATGGGCCTGACGCCTCTGCTTGCAGCTATCCATGGGGATATGCCATACGGACCCTGGCGCGAGGAAACGGTGCGGGTGTTGTTAAGGCACGGGGCCGATGTCAATGCGATCATGGAGACGACGGAGGATGTGTGGGGTGGGTCTTCGGCACTTGAGATGTCGAACCATGCCGGCATCACCAAGCTTTTGTTGGAAAATGGGGCAAGCGTTAAAAGCTGCCCGGGCATCTTGACACGAGTCATTCGGGAGTGGATGGATCCGGAAATCGCGAAGTTGCTGTTGGACGCTGGGCTCGACCCGGATGAGCTACCATCCTTGCAAGAGCAGACCAGAGTCGAGTAGAAGCCACGCTACGCCCTCACGAAGCTGCCGGCCACAGCTTCCATTATCCCGCGCTCGATTCCAGTCCCGGCAACAGGCGATGCTAGACCTGATTTCTCTCACGGCGCCGATGTATATGCGCCTTACCCGAACGAGCAGCTTCGCTCTTCAAGGCATCGTGAGAGGACCGCGGCCGGGTATCCCACGTTTCTATGACAGGGGTATCCCAAGCGAACTGCAACCGCGTGAGGCCATCACGGGACGGACTCTCCTAGCCTCAGCTTGCATCCCCATGATCCCCGTAAGCCCCCAACCCCGGGCTGTGCTACCCTCCCCGTCCCCCGCCTCCACGAACCGTGATGGCCGAGATGGCGCACGTCCTCCTCAACGTCGGGGCCGACCCCCTCATTGTCGACGACGAAGGCCGCACCCCTCTCCACTGGCTCTGCACATTCCAGGGACCGTTCGACGTGCCGCACCGCAACGCCTTCACCGCCCTCACACGCAACGGCCCAGGCGCCCTCACAATCCGAGACAAGCAAGGCCGGACGCCGCTGCACCTGGCGCTAGCCACCCACGCCAACGTCTCGCAACACTCCTTGTTCGCGGTCCAACACCTCCTCGCCGCCGGCGCGGACCCGGCGGAGCCAGACCCAACCACGGGCAACTCGGCGCTGCACTCCATCGCCCCGCGGCTGCTGGGCAAGTCAGAGGCCTCCGCGGCGGCGGCCACCCTCTTCCGCGAGCTGGCCACGCGGTTGGACATCAACGCGCGCAACGCGGCTGGAGAGACGCCCATATTTGGATTTCGTGGCACCGGTGTTAATTAAGTCCCTTGATTGCAGTGTCGAGGCGCTGGATGTGTTCGTCGAACTGGGCGCGGATTTGCAGGCGGTGGATGGGCGCCGGCGCACATTACTGCATGCCGTGGCCGAGGGGTGGGATCTACCGGGGTGGGATGTTACGGGTTTGTTTAAGAGGTTGATGGAGCTGGGTGTTGATCCCCGCGCGGAGGATGAGGCGTTACGGACGGCGATTGATGTGGCTGTTGCGAGGGAATTGCGTGGGGTTGTGATGTTGTTTACCGAGGAGGGGAAGATGGAGGAGGCTGAGAGGCAGGTAAGGGCGGACAATGAGAGTAACAGTGATAAGAGCAGCAGTGATAGTGACAGCGAGGATGAGGACGACCTGGGGATCTTGTGGACTTAGAAGGGAGATGACTTTTGTTTAGGAGGGTGGCTTTGAAGTTAATAGGAAGTTAGAAGGAAAGTGTTGGAAAGCCAACAGCTACGAATTGACTGTACCAAGGTGATTGGGTGCCAAAAGGTGATGAAAGAGGGGCAACCAGTCCATTGATGATGATGTCTGTCTCTCTGTGTCTGTCTTGTTCCCACTGCCGCGGCCCTCGCCCTGATCCTGAAAATACTAATAATGCCCAGCCACTAGTTACCCCTGAATTGCCCCTCCTAACCGCCTTCCAAATCCAACAGAAAGTACCATGCGCCATTCCTTGAAGTGAATCAGTATCATTCTGCTTATATTTGGGTTGTCCATAACCTTGAAGTGTTGCATGTGGCTGGGCCATAAGAACTTTCTCGGGGCGACTTCTTTTTGAGCATGCATGGCATGCTCTCTTCCAATGGCATGGAATCTCAAACGGAAGGATGGAAGTCAAAACTCGCATGCGGTCAAGGTTCAAGACCATGCCCCCTGGAGGTCGGAGGCCTGGGAAAGGGCGCCCCACTCTCAGGAGGGGTGTGGGGCTTTTTCGCAACGCCAATCACAGTGCTTTCTGTTCTTTGAGTTGCCACTAAAAGCCCTGGCAGTGCCTGGGCGATCCACTGAACGCGTGGTCTTCCTCGTCTGTCGTCGTCACCGGGCGTCGCTCAGCATCCACACGACCACACCAACAAGGCTGCCATCTTGTTTCTCCCACGCCCGGTATTCAGCCATGTTGTGCAAGGCAAGATGCGCATTTCCTTGGGGCCACGCGGCGAACGCGGCGAGCATGCCCAGCTGTGGCAACCCACACAGCCTCATTTTGGGATTCTTGACTCTTTCTGATGGGAGTCCTCCTCCATAAAAACCACGACTGTCGTAGCTTCGTGTCTCCGGCTAGATATTATTATTTAGGCTCTTAATTGCTACCTTGACTCTTCCCTCCTCGTTAAGGCCAGTTGTTTGACACCAACACACCGTGCCATCCACCAAGTCGTAACACCAACAACCCTTCCCCGCCATGGTCACACGCCTCGAGCTCGCCGTGGATGCTCAGGAGCTCGCCGGCGAGCAACGTGCCCTCCTCGACTTGATCGACAAGCTACAGTTTGCTCAGCTTGACAATGTCAAGTTACCACAAATCGTGGTCGTCGGTGACCAGAGCGCCGGGAAGAGCTCTGTGCTGGAGGCCATCACGGGCACCCCTTTCCCCCGAGATGCAGGCGCCTGCACCAGGTTCGCGACCGAGATCCGTCTCCGGAGGGCGCCCGCGCCGAGCATCGCCGTCTCTGTGATCCCAGATAAGAAACGCAGTTTCCCAGAGCAGGAGAGGTTGAGCCAGTTCGGCGGAACCGTCCACACCGGAATGCCCTTTGAGCAGCTGATGAGGAGCGCCGTCGAGCTGATCGCACCCAAGAACATCCCTGGCCGTTTTGCCGCCCGCGACATCCTGGTCGTCGAGAAACGGGGCCCGGATATGCCGCTGTTGACCTTGGTCGACTTGCCAGGGCTAGTCCGGAACGCGAACAACGACCAGTCTCTGGAAGACATCAGGACCATCGAGTCGCTGTCGGATCGCTACATGAAGAGTTCGCGGACCATCATCCTTGCCGTGGTTGGCGGTAACTCAGACTACGTCCAAGCCCCGATCTTGACAAAGGCCCGCCATTTCGACCCCAACGGGTCCCGTACCATCGGAGTCCTCACGAAGCCAGACCTCACCGAGTCGATCGGCCTCGAAGACAAGTTCATCGACCTCGTCAAGAACAAGGACAAACGCAATGACTTCAAGCTTGGCTGGTATGTCTTGCTGAACCCAGGCCCCCGCGAACCCGGCCAGCCCTGGCCGACAGCTGAAGACCGCCGACGTGATGAAGCTGTCTTCTTCAACAGCGGAAAATGGAGCTCTGTCCCATCGTCCATCTGCGGCGCCGGCGCATTGATGCGGAAACTCAGCACGCAACTTCAGCAACACATCGGAAAGCATGTTCATGTCCTCCGCAGACAGATCCAAAAGGCCCTCGACGACTGCGAAGCCGAACTCAAGAGTCTCGGCGATGCTAAGGATACTCCCGAGGAGATGCGGACCGAGCTAGTCGAGCTCTTCTCCTCCTCCAAGGAGCTGGTCATCCCCGCTGTTTACGGCTTCTACAAGAACCCGCCCAAGAAGACCTTCTTCCGCGTAACCGCCGATCCAAGAGGAACCCCGGCCCAGAACTTGCGCGCCCGCGCCACCGAGGAAAATGACCGTTTCTCGACCAGAATCCGGGCCCACGGGCGCAAGTTCACCTTCTCGCCGTCGGCCCAGCTTGCGCCAGGGGAGCCAGCCCCTGAGGATAGCGCCAAGCGGGATTTTGTGAAGCAGGAAGTAGAGATGCTGCTGCGCCAGATCCGCGGTTCCGAATTCCCCATGGACCCGAAGCCGAGGGCCGTTTACATGCTCTTCCAAAGCTATTCCGAGAACTGGCCGAAGCTCGCCCAAGAGCACAAAGACAATCTTGGTGTCGTCTGTAACGAGTTTCTGGGCGAGCTGATCGACTACGCCTGGCCAAAACGCATGCGGGAACCGCTCCGCCGCCATTTCCTGGAGCCTCATATGAAGGCGCTGATGGCGAAGGCGCAACACGAGTTGGATCTCCTCATGCAGGACATGAGTCTCGAGGTGCAGCCTTACGACCCCGAATATGAGGAACGTTTGAGGAACTGGCACGCCAACTCGACCAAGGAGGGTGCGACGTTTTCCGAGGCTGAGGAGGTTCTGGAGAAGATGCTCATCTACTACGAGCTGGCTGCCAAGACCTTCATCAGGAACACCATCACCCAAGTCGTTGAGCGCCACCTCCTCCAGGGCATGTACAGCATCTTCAACTCGGTCGAGGTGCTGGGTTTGAGCACCGAGGTCATTGAAGCTATCGCGGCAGAGAACAGGGAGACTAGGGACAGGAGGCAGACGCTCCGTGTGCAGAAGAAGGCGATCGAGGAAGCCAAGGAAATCTGCGCGGGCCTCGCCATGCGGAAAGAATTAAGAGCCGTAAGTCACCTAGCTCCCACCCCTGTCGAACATAACTCATTCCTCCAACAGTATGCCGAGGACACCCCAAGCGACGCAGAGGATACTTCTTCCGAGGACGAGGATGAACCCAGATTTAACGAGCAGATCTCCCCGGCCAGGCACCGCCCGAGCTCCTCGGCAAACCGTATCTCACGAAAGCCACGGCCGCTCTCGAACGAAGAAGCCCAGGCACCACCACAGGTCTCGACCCGAACCTTCGATACCGCCAGCAACCCACAATACTCCCAGCAGTCGCCAGCCACAGTCCCCACGCCAACCCTCGCCTATGCTCAGTCAAGGCCAGAGAACCCTCCCAGCCCGGACCGCGCCTTGGACGAGGGCTACGCCACTTCGCGCCCGCCACAACAAGCCCCGCCGCCTCCGCCCCCACCCCGGCCCGGCAAGGTGCGAACAGAAGACAACGGCGGCCAGAGCAGCCAAGCGTACGCTCCCGCGCCGCCCCGTGCGGCGTCGCGGGCGAGCCAGCCTTCGGCGACGGCCCCTGAGGGGTACTACGCGAATGCCTACGCGAGCAACAACCCGTACCCAGCGGATGCGGCTGAGTTCGAGGCCCTGAGGCGGCAGGGGAGGAAGAGTAGGCAGTATTAACGGCTTGTTTGTTTTAGGCGTTTCTCACCGGGCGTTCACTTGGTATTAGCGTCGTGGGTATACCCATCATATAGAGTACGAGGTTGTCACAATGAGATACGGTTCCATATCCCTGAACTATCACCGCACCCTTCATTAAATCGTGACAATACATTAAGAACAAATAACTAGCCACCCACTAACAAGCCCTGACATAAGCTAAGGCACCTAGGGGCCATCAGATCCGAACCGGCAATGACTCCCGCCTGGCCAGCACATGGCCCTCTTTGACCAGCGCGTTCTTACAGGGTATCCTGTTATAGAAGTCATCGAGATTCCGCATCGTGCACTCGGCGATCTCGGTCAGGGCCTCCTCGGTAAAAAAGGCCTGGTGCCCACACACCACGACGTTGGGGAACGTCATCAGCCGCATGAGCTCATCGTCCTGGATGATCTCGGCGCTGTGGTCCTGGTAGAACAGCGCGGCCTCCGCCTCATAGACGTCCAGCGCCAACCCACCCAGATGCTTGCTCTTCAGCGCAGCAATCACACTCTCGGTGCGCACCAGCCCGCCCCGCGACGTATTGATCAACATGGGCCCCCTTCTTCATCATCCCTAGCGTCTCCCCATTGATAACATGCCTCGTCTCCTCCGTCAACGGACAATGCAAACTCACAAAATCACTCTCCGCCAACAACCTCTCCAACCCAACATACTCCCCCACCTCCGCAAACCCCTCCGCCGGAAACGGATCATACGCCAACACGCGACACCCAAATCCCAACCCCCACAATCCTCGCAAACGCCACCCCAATCCTCCCCGTGCCCACCACCCCGACCGTCTTCCCCCTCAACGTCCTACCCAGCAACCCATAATCTAGACTAAAATTCCCCTCCCGCACCCTATTATACGCCCGATGCGTCCGCCGATTCAGCGTCTGCAGCAGCGCCGCCGCGAACTCGGCCACCGCCTCGGGCGCGTAGGCGGGGACGTTCGCCACCGCCAGCCCCAGCCGCTCCGCTTCCGCCAGGTCCACGTGGTTGTAGCCCGCGCAGCGCAGGAGGATGGCCCGCGTGCCGCCTGCGTGCAGGGTTTGGAGGACGGGGGCGGAGAGCGCGTCGTTGACAAAGACGCAGACGGCGTCGGCGCCGGAAGCGAGGGGGGCCGTGTCGGCGGTGAGCGGGAAGTCGTGGAAGGTGAGGGTGTGGTGGGTGGGGAGGGTGCTGTTGGCGAGGGTCAGGAAGTCCCGGTCGTAGGGCTTGGCGGAGAAGACGGCGAGGTTCATTTTTTGGGGCGGAGGTGGGTTGGGTTGGGTTGGGTTGAGCTTGTTTTGGGGGTTGGTGTTGGTGTTGGTGCTGGTGTTAACTGATGGTATGGGTTGGGGCGGGTTGTGGTCAAGGGTTGTGCGATCAAAGCTGGGGCAATGGACGACGTCAGTTTAATGTCGTCGGAAAAAACTGAACTCCCTGCATTGAATGGCTCGAGAAGGGTGGCTCGAGGGTGGTACGAGGGTAACCCCGCCTTCCACTTCCGGACTCCTGAGTGAGAGTCAGAAAGGGGCTGGATCGGTCGCTTACATGGAGTGTGTGTTGCATCGAACCGGCAGCTATAACTAGTTAATTAACTCAATTGAGTAACTAGTTAACTAACTAGTTACCTATTACTTATGTAAGTTATATACATTTCCTCCTCTGCCCCATCTATTCCCCATTCCCATCACTCGGTGTGAAATAGCCAAACTCTCAATTTGGTGTCTATCACCCTTCCCCACGCGACGTCCAGAGACGTCGTACCTCTTTGCACCATTTGAAGTGCTCCAGAAAAGCCTCTTTCGACAACATTGTATCACAAGCCTGGACTGCCCACGCCGCCGCGTCGCCGGTCTTGTCCGCCCTCTCTTCAAACGCAAGTTCGCAGCCAGCACAAAAGATGCCGCCGTGTTCCGCCTCGCCGGTCCGTCTGTTGTAGTACGGAAGTTCGCATGCTCCCAGGAAGTTGTATTTTTGGCCTTTCCAATTATCGCTATATGCCGAGCAATCCTCCTTTTGCTGCCCAGCGAGTAGGGTCGCCTGGTGTAGGGAGACTACGGCACGCGGGCTCTGTGGAGGCGCTTCCCTCGTACATATCCCGCCCAAGGTTTTGAACGGATGCAGGCTCGCTAGCTGGACCTTGGAGAAGTCAAATAGCTTCCGGACTCCGCCCAGGCTCCGTATTTGGGTTTCTGGTGCCGCCCATAGGCACCGAAAGCAACATCGGCTCCACGTCGGCAGGGACACTATTCCGCCGCTGAAGTCGCCACAGAGAGCGCAGGCCTCGGTGCAAAGGACCCTGTGGAAGTCGAGCAATGAGACGGTGGCGGCAAGCCTCGTGCGTAGCAAGGCGCAGAGACCAATTAGTCCGTGTGAGGCCACCACTTGATACTGGCTGAGGGCGTCCACGACCCGCCGCGCTCCTGTGTTGGTTTGTCGAAGCCTGAAGACGAAATGTATGTCCAGGCGCAGAACCACGTCCCACAAGACCTCTAATGGCAACCGATCAAGGGTAGCGATGCCGCCATGAGCATCCCGATTGAAGGTCCCGGGTATTGACGTGCAGACCTGGGTATGCTGGCTTGGGGGAACCAGATGACGCAAGGCGGGAAGCCTTCGCGACGGCAGCCAGCAAAATGGATGATATCGTTCACCTGGTTCTCGCCGAAGCGATACTCGGTGGCAGACTGATAGTCACGGGGCACCGGTGGGAGCATCTCGCCTTCAATGGATGGACGACGGGCAGCAGGTGTTAGCGAGGAAGTTTGGGACTTGGAGGGTGTGCGAAGAGCGATGGGTCGAGGATAAGGACCGCGAGCACGAGAGAAGGCTGCTGAGAAGATATCAACCGGCTCGGAACCGAATGGACTCGAGGCTAGAGGCCTTTATATAAACGCACTTCTGACCTCTGACGACACGACCGGCCCAGGCTTTGAGAGACTGCAGAGGTTCTCGGCCACTCCGGCCACAGTCTAGATTCCAGAATCACATTTGTGAGGTCATGAATTCATACCAAAGACGTCAGTCTCACCCGATATCATCAACCCGGGACCCGTTATTGGCAAGTTGACAAACCAGAAGGCAGATACCATTACTTCAAATATGGCTTCTGTCCTCAGACGATCGGGCCAGATCGGGGGGGCCAGCTCAGTCAAGATTTAGAACCATGCCTGTCAAGTTGAAGTCATGGATCACCACACACGTCAGTCTCATCCGACTTGTATCATCATCAAGTTGACGACATTTACCCAGCACTAGCAAGGCCGCCATAAGTACATGGCCGTGATTGATCCCTGATAATGAGATGTGTGTGGACGACTTCCTCGTTAGGGACCTACTCGCTTTCTCTCAAAGCCTCTATCGAATTATCGAATGACACTAAAAGGGGCATCTTTCGCTTTGATGGGGCTTGTTGAGATGCACGACAGACACATCACCCACGCCCGTGAGTAGAACAAACTAGGTATCCACAATCACTAGCATCTATGCTACCACTTCCCAGAGCTGATAGGAATGCCTGGCTAGATACAATGAGACTCCCGATAAAGTCATTGTGGTAGTGAGCCAAGTGCGTACTTCGTCCTCGAGGGCTCGGTGCTCCTAGATCCCGGCAAGCATCTCGACATCCGGGGTGTCCGAGTCTCTGCGGCCACAAATAGTCGAAAAGGATTATTGGCATAGACCAGGGTACAGAGTAAAGCAAAGCCCGCCGCCTGACCTCTACTTCGGATCATGGCGATCAATGCCACAATTGGCTAGTGTTTAGCGTAACAAATCAATAGTTGGATGGGGATATGGGATGGTGGCATGTTATGATGTTCTCCGGAGGCAAACTTCATAATCTGCTGATGAAGAAGGGCGCCAAAGACAATGACATAGGTAGCATTTCCCATTGCAAGATCACGCCTTGAAACAGCGAACAATGTCACGAGGTGTCGCAATGATTGGGGCGCTGGTATATTGGAAGACTCACGCCTTCAACTCGTCGGCTGTGTACTGGGTGCAATGATTCCCGATCCTTTTACCACTCCGACCCCCATGTGTCCCGTCCCACGCAATGCCTCTTCGCGAAATCCATAACCATGCTTAAACCAGACCAAAACCAAGGAGATGTGCGAGGTGTGCTTAATGGTACTTGCTGCAGACGCAGCAGACGTCGCCGGGGTACTCAACCGACGCGCCACAAATGCTGATCAAGACGGTGTTAGCAAACGCAAGAGCAAGGTTTGACAATGCAAAGACACGTAAGAAATTGAGCTGTTGCCTTCGTTCTCCCTCGTCACAAAACGCTCAGAACACCAACAGCAGAACAGGTAACGCCAGTGTGGGAATGAAATTTGTACAACGGCGGCGGAGGAAAGCGGCGCCAGACACAAAATACTTAAAAAACGTACCAGAGGCAGCAGTCGCAAAAGTAGGCACCTTCGCACACCTGGCGGCGGGAGGTGACCCCCGTGGTCGTGTTGGAGCCCACATCCACCGCGGCCGCCGCAGTGACGGTGGTGGCTCGGGGTTGCTCAGACTCCTTGGTCGGCGGGGTGACGTTGTTGACAGTCTTCGCCATGTTGTGAGTTCGATGTCTCTGGTGACTTGGTGGGAAATGTTTGTCCGGGAGTCGTGAAGAGAGCTGGTGATTTTTGTGTTGTGGTGGGAGAAGTGTGTTTGGTTGTGGGCTGGAAGAAGAAAGATTCAACAACTTAAGTGCAGGCTCTGGCCATGGAAGATAATATGGTGGTAGGTAAAGTAGGTAGTTAGGGCAAGGGCTCTGATAATTTGAATTTAGGAATTGAATCTTGACCAAAACTCGAACCACTCGAGCCCCTCGAACCATATCTTGACCAGTTAACTCTTTTGGAAAGGCACAATGACAGATTGTGAGCACGTGATATCGAATTGTGGACGGATTTGGAATTTCGTTTATGATACAGCCTTATAGCCTCAGCTTGGTACCTGTAGACAGGGGTCAAAAAGACACGGCACGGGGCGGTGAACAGGGCATACTCCCGGTTACGGTTGCCTTATTTTCCCTCTCCTGGCCGCAGACTTGGTCTCTTTCCTGCAACCGGGGTGGTAAATGACTCACCGAGAGCAAATGTTGCGTGCAAGTTAAGTGTGAAAGTCCTTATGGTGGCTTTCTTTCACGGACAAACAAGCACGACACTACACTGACGGCACAACGGCCCAACTTAGCCACCAATTGCATATTATCAAACAGGCCAGCCACAAGGGCCTTGCCATTTGCCAACACACACTGTCACCGCAGATTCCCCCTGTCCGGGCAGCCGAGTCCCGAACCCCAGGCCGGCAATGTCCATCCCGGTAAACAGCCCGTTTGTTTGCCGAGCTACCCGATTGCCTTACCTGGCCATCTAGGAACGACCAGGGACGGGCCGAAATCAAAACAATAATGATTACCGCCATGCCGAGCCGTTTTCACGAATGGGGGATGCGGGAGGGTGAAGTGGTCAAGTGGACCGACCGCCTTCCACGTTTTTGTTTTTCGGTGAAGGCAACCTGTCCACCTGCAGCTGCCGGAGCCCCTGCATATCAGTTGGGCGAGTAGCCATCGTAGGCTGCTCGCCTCATCTCGCTGGAACGCTGCAGCATGCCGTATGGCTTGCAGCGCCAAGAAGCCGGCCAGAAGCCAGCCATCTCGGCCGGTCAGGGACTGTGGTCAGTCACTGTGGCCTGTTCAGTTGTTGTCAACCTTGAACTCAGACACGACAAAAATCCCGGTTTCAAATAACTATCCCTGCCTCGCCTGGATCCAACCGAACGGAGTCGCAAAGGCCTCCTTTGCAGTTGATCCCAGTCAGACCAGACCCCAAATTATCCACCTACAGAAAAGAGAAACGAAAAGCGGCCGCGCAGTGGCCCCGGCCGATTTGGCTGCGGCCTCTTCTACATACATACCTGCATCTGCGGCGATGTCTCTGGTGAAGTCTCTCCTTGTTGCCACGGTGGTGACACAACATCCGCGTCCTTCACAGTTCCCATCACTCCTCTTGTCGACTCGTCACATTTGTGGCTGACCGGGCAGGTGAGCAGAGCCCAACCAAAATCTCCACCGCGCCGTGTCAAGGCCTAACGGCTCTGATAGGTGCAGACGTTGACAGCCTGACGCCGCCGTGTGTTGGGCTGTGTTGTCTTCAAGGAAGACCGCTGAAGATCACGGTGACACGACGCAAAACGAGGCGGACACCATCGCGGTGCAGCATATCACAGTACAAATCGTGCGGCGGACCAGAAACACAAGAGAGGGGACACAGGCGACCCATCGCGCGTTGCAAGGGACACAGCTCCCGTCAATCTGCCGCATCGCCCTGCAACCGCCCCATCCCATTGACTGACTGCTGCCACACACCCGATTACGATCCTGTCCGAATAGTAGTACAGCATCACCTGCCAAGAGAAGACAACATGTTGTGCTCGTCATTCCTATTTTGTCGGCGCATCACTGTATCCACCGAGTGGCGGTCTCCTAACGGCCAGGGGGCCATCGTGCCGGCAAAGAGCCAGTGAAGAGACGGATCACCAACTAATCACCTCAGTTACAAAGTTGGACCGACACCCAGTAGATCCTTTGACGTACAATAGGTTGTGCCAGGGTATCAGCAGGTTGCAGCGTCACCGCAGAGAGAAAGGACGGGGCTGTTATCCCCACGACTGAGCCAAGATAAAACCCAGCAAACAGCTCTGTCACGTCATCTTCCGTGCCATCATTGAACGTATACGCTAGCTCGTTTTCGAACCGACAGAACTCCCAAACATTTTTGCCACAAAATTGTTTTGGCAAGTCCTAGCAGCTGTGGTTACTACATGTACCCGGCGTTGTCCCCGGCCCAAGATGAGCGACTACGGCAACCATCACCCATCATCGCCCATGGACCGGGTCCCAGCATCACTGACATCAGGACCAGATTTCCGCGGCCCCATCTTCCCGACTGCTCGGCCGAGTTTGCCCCCTTTCAAGACCAGGCCGCCCCACAAAATCTGAGACGCCGGCTCCTAACGACACAGGTCGTGATCGATCGGGACGGGAGACCGCATCGTCCGATCGGTTCGGTCCTAGACACAGGACTGCCGGCATCCCTCAGCGGCGGGCCGACATTGCCGTGGTTGTGATTCAGACGGTTGAACCCTGCCCGCATGGCCAGCGTGGCACATGACTTCTCTGGGAGCACACGATCTTGGGAACGTTACCCATGGTCTCATCGTCGCGCCCTCGCACGTTGGGTGCAACACTTGTGTGAACAAGGCCAGGTGCCGCGAGTTGGCTCCGTTGGCTCCGGGAATAGCGAGCATGGACAGGACAGGGCGAAAGAAAAGGAACGGGAGGTGGGAGGAACAACTTGAAGAGGGACATTTTGAGCAAACTGCCTAACGTCCCCCGCAGAACTGGTCGAGGAGATGGCAACACGAGAAGTTTTGGAGCCATATTTGGGGGCCATCGCCTCGGGCTTGCTCCAGCATGTGATGATGCCCACGTTTTCGGTCTGCGGTCTTGTCAGCGTGCATTAGAGCCAAGAGTAGAAGATGGCATGGTGACTTTGAGTGGGTGCATGTGTTCTCAAACAACTGTCTTTACAACTGCCTTGTGAGCCCGAGGGCACTGTAATATATCGTGAGAAACTGGCCGTTCCCATAAAGCGCAACTAAATAAACACGAAGTGATGTTAAAACGCTCCGGAAGTTGATACCCTCGCGCTTTTTCCCATTGCCGAATGAAGGCACACGTAAAGCATTGTGATGAACTCGAGGGATCCGAGCCAAAACATGGCGCCAGCCACCCACCAACCCGCAGACCACTGCCCCCATTTTTTACCAACGCCACGCCAAAGCCCAGTGCCCAAGTGACGAGACATGCGGCCAACTCAGACCGTATATATAAAATCCGGCCTCTGGTCCCCCAACTTCTCAACCTCCTTCTCCGTCAAGCCCTGCACCCAATGATCGCGCTCACCCCTCCGGCGCTTCGCATTCTCGCGGCGCAGCAGTACCGACATCAGAACCGACCCGCCAAACAAGAAGAGGGCCAGGTACGCGATCATGACGGCGTGGCCCTCCGGGTAGCGCGGGCCGTTGAAGTAGACGTTGCTGCTGACGATGCCGTTGAGGTTGCCCCAGCCGATGACGAACCCCAGCACCACGCCGCGCTTGTACACGCCCTCAACGTTGTTGGCCACCCAGCTGATGGTGTTGGAGATGCACGGGTAGATGCCCAGCGCCGCCAGGAAGGTGCCCGCGTACTGCACCGCCGGGTCGTCCGTCCCCAGCAGCATGGCGAACCCGGCCACGGCCATGACCGACACCAGGATGTTGCACAGACCCCGCGCGCGCGTCCGGTCCGCGATGAAGCCGATCGCCACCGTCAGTATAGCCGCCGTGACGTAGGGCGGCACCGACATCAGCTGGGAGCGCACCACGCTGGTGTTCCAGCCCAGGTTGGAGATGATGGTGGGTAGGAACAGCGAGAAGGCGTACAGCGGCATGTCGCAGCCCATGTAGATGACCATGCCCAGCCACATCTTCCAATCCCGCAGCGCCTGCCACAGATAACTCATCTGAAACGTCTCATGGTTCGCCGACGCCTGCTGATCCATGCGCAGCCGCAGCACTACGCGCGCGCGGTCATCATCCGACAGGAAGCGCGCCTCGTCCGGGAAGTCGTGCACCATCCAGAACGACGCCACGCCCACCACAACGGTCAACAACCCCTCGATGATGAAAATCCACGCCCACCCGTCAATCCCGCCCAGCCCGTCCATCTGCTCGATGGCCGCGGCCAGCAGCCCGCCGAAGGAGCCCGAGATGGCCGCCGCCGAGAAGAAGATGGCCGCGCGCACCCCAAACTCGGACCGCTTATACCAGCACGACAGGTAGTAGTTGACTCCCGGGAACAGCCCGGCCTCGGTGAGTCCCAGGAACCAGCGTGCCGCCATCAGCCCGGACCAGTTGCGCACGAAGCCCATGCCGAGCATGCTCGCGCCCCAGAGAATCCTGTTTTTTGAGGGGGAGGTTTGTTAGATAGGAGTCGTGATGGAGGTTGGGGAAGGGTGGGTAGGTATGTTGTGTTTGCCATGTGGCACGCACGTTTGGGAGGGGGAGCATGTGGCGATGACGATTTTGCTTACATGATGATGGGAATGAAGATGGAGGGGCGGAGCTTTTTGAGGAGGATATTGGTGAGCGGCTCGAAAAGGGCGTACGACACGAAGAAGATGGTAAGAGTTGCATTGTAGGAGGGGACGGTGAGGCCCAGGTCGTCGGAGAGACCGGCGATTTTGGCATTGCCGATGTTGGTCCGGTCCAGGAAGGCTAATAGGTAGAGGAAGCAGAGCTGTCACCGTGTTAGCCTTGGAGGGGTGCCCTCTCAATATGGCGTTGCCTGAAGGTGACGGCGCGTACCCATGGCATGAGAATCCAGTCCAGCTTCCAAAGAAGTCGTCGTTCCTAAAAATCGAGATGTGAGCAATCATCGATCGGTGTCGACCAGCCCGAGCATTGTGCAGGATTTCAACTTACCACCTGTGCCCGCTCTTCTGGCGAGAGGTGAGCGTCGGGGTCTTTGGGCATGTCTCCCACGTCCTCATCTTGGCTCCGGTTGGCATCGGTAGATGCCTTTTCTGTGTCACCCGTCATGTCGTCGATTACGTCGATGTCAAAGCGTGCCCCAGATTTAAATTTAAGAAAAGGGAAAGCTAAGTTGGGGTGCAATTTATATCAGTAGATGATTGGAATGTTATCGCCACGTCCGCATCTGCCGAACTAATGGGATTGCTGGGGTGATTGCTTGATTAGGAATGTGGGAAAAAAGAAATAGAAAAGTGAGAAGAACAGTTTGACAAAGATGCGGGATCAGAGGGATCAGACGAAACCAAACTGGCGGGTGCCTGGTATTATGTGCAGGGTCACCGGGCAGGGTGCAATGGAAAAGAGGGGATATGCTTATGTTCGGTGTTTAACGGGATTTCCGGGTTGTGAACATACCCATTGCTGCCCATGCGTGGCATTCAATCCAGGCCAGCTCCCAAGCCCGAGGGCCGTGCTGCTGACGATGCACGTTACAACGTCGCCTGTCCTGTCTGAACAAGTTTGTCCCCTGTTCGGTACAGGGGGCACACACAGCAAGCAGGCGTGCTGAATGGGGGAAACGCCACAGGTGTGCTTGAAGGGGGGTGATTATCAAGCAAGTCAAATCCGGAAATGTACTCGGGAGAACTCGCTGCAACGATGACCGAACAGCACCAATCCCAAGCGTAGCTGCGTCGGCGGGGCGCGTGACTGCGTGGTGTTGAGCTTGAAGATCGCCCCCACGCAATTGGGTGAGAAGACGGTTGTGAAGGACCCCTGGGCTCGGCGGCGTCTTGAAAAACAAGCAATTGAAGCGCGGGGGAGGCAGAACGCGGAGGAAGCTAGTCCTTCTGGGGCAGGTTATAAGGCAGCATGCTGCAACCCGCATGGCCCCCGGACGGATCGTATTACCCTCTCACCACTTCCCGCTCGTGTCTCGCCTGCGAGCGCCACCGCAGGGATCCCGCAAACATTGGCCACGGCCGTGCGGAATTACTCCATGCAGACTGCTGCAGCTTTCCCGATCTGCCCCGGACAAGCATCCTGGGTGCAGGCTGGTCAGGGCCGATTTGGAGACGAGCCGTGGCTTATCACTTGATTACATTGTTCGATGTGACAGCAATGTAACTGCATTGACAGCAGCTCTGCCCCTCACCTCTCTGCCAGCTCGGATTAAAGGCAAGACGCAGACGTCGGATAACGGCGGCGAGATTATTGAAAGTTGCCTCACCCCTGATAACAAGATACAAACCATCAAGTCGGAAATAGAAACTGTAGTTAGTTTGCCTGTTCAGCACCCAGGAGCTGAGGCTGCGTCATAGCGGCGACGGACAGGGGGTGCGAGCAAGGTTGTACGGTGCTTGCTGACCCCTGGCCCCTTGAGTGGACGAGTATATCTTGCTCCCACGCGGTGCCGCCGCCCCGGTGCCCTCTACAAACCTGCCGCAGGGCATCCGAATCATGCAAGTCGCCAGGGGCAGAGAAATGATGGACATTCCAGAACACAGGTAGCTTGCCTTTGTTTTTTTCCCCGCCTTTTTGGCGTCATTGTGTCTCGGGCCCCCCTCGCGAACCGTGCCACTGAACAATGGCCTCCCCAACGAACCCAAAAAACCAACGTCTCCAGGTACTACGGCCTTACACCGTGGAGCACTAGACATGTGCTAGTCTCCAGTCCGAGTTAGAGTGGCGGCAGAAGAAACCAGACGGTGCTTTGAATTCATAACAAACAGAGTGGTACACCAGCTCGCTGGAACAGGTTCAGCGAGGATACCACAGGATGACAGAAACCCCTGGCTTAAGGTTTGGGAGGCCGCATAAGCATACATTGGGATGTCTGTGCGATCGATGTCGGGCGTCGATAGTGGGGATGCCGTCGGGCCAGCTTGCTTCTTGTCCTCGTCCAGGGCGCTTTGCGTCTGAGCAAGTCTGGTACCAAAAAGCAAGCACGCTTGTTGCACAAACAGTTTCAATAGACACGCCACTCACGGCGACCCCGAACAAACTTCAGCCGCCTCGAGGTACCGCGACAGAAGGCCGGCATTCCATCTCGCATTCGGGATGACTGTCACTCCACCGAGTTCCCTGCGGTACACGACAACATGGCCACTCCTCCGAATGGTGTCTCAAAGCCGCGGGCGCCAAGCCTTAGTTGTGGTACGGCGTCAATAGTAGCGTCAAAGGCCGACCAACGGGGTGACATTGAGTGCCAGGTCGCGGAGTGTGTCCGAGAAAGGGGATCAAGCCCATGTGGTGTTGAATTTGCGACGGCAGACCTGATCTCTACTCGGCCATGCGGGCAGGGAAACCCTGGACAACTGTCATCTCGAGCCCTGAGGGCCGGCCAGATCGGCATCGCGGCTGGTAACATATTGTCATGCAGGTATCCGTCCATGTCTCGCACAAGGGACTCTTGGCTATCCCCTCCCCTCCGCGGAGTCGTTTCGATCTTTGCGTGCCGGCTTTTCAACAACCGGGGATTTGCACTCTTGGTCTCTTCGTGACAGGACAACAGTTCAGGCCTCTAGCACTGATCCCGTTTGAGCCCCCGGTGTTGTGGTGTCTACAAGGTTAGGGGTCGAGATTCGAGATGGCGCCTGTGAAGATTCGTCAAGCTCGGAGAGGTTGCGGGCTGATGCGCCGACAAAAACAGGGGTAGTCGATGGAAAAACCTAGTATATTAGTCCATATTTCCCGACTGACCACTTGGCCATTCATCTAATAGTTTAGTAGATTGGAAGATCGAAGCTATCTCTTGGCCATCGCTTGGGAGTGGCCCGCCAAGACGGGAAGACTTTCGAGGGCCGCTTCTGTGGAGGCTTCGCCCCAGATTGTCTGGTTCTAAGTTCGAGCCAAGCCAAAGAAGCCCATCTTGGCGCGGGTGATTTGTGCCGAGGCTGAGAATACCCATGCGGAAAGAACCATGGCGGTGTCATGTCCGGACATTGGCTGGATTCAGCTCTCCTGAACTCTCCTGATAACCTGGCGCAGAGAGCAAGTAAGGTAGGTATTGATTCGGGGAATTTCGCGTCGGCGGCTGACGACCTGCAGGATTCCGGAAAATAAGTATGAGGACGCAATTACCTAGGTACATCTGTATGTCATGCATCTGGCTAGGTACATTAGTAGCCTCTGGGAAGTCACATTAGTTGCTTTGGCGGGCATTCTCTCAGAGGGTTACTTTAGGGCCAGTCCAAAACTTCACCGCTCAGTGAGGGGAACCGCATACTCGGCAAAGACACCGCCAGCCGTTTGCGGGTGGTTTTGAGCGGTCCTCTGCGGCCGGCAAAGCCTGCTGTGGTCCGGTGGCGCATTAGGTGCGAAATCAGGGGCCAACAACCAACATGAATGTCCCCCTGCCAAACCAAGACACGAGGTTAATGGAACACAAACTCGGTCAAACCGGAATGTGTTTGCGTGTTGTGTGCTTAGAGGATTAGGAACTGCTCGCCCTGTGGTTAGGTTGTCTTCAGTACCTGAAATTGGCTGCTCGGCAACCCGAGTCCAAGATTCGAGGGTGGCCAATGACTCCGTCCTCTCAGATTCCAGGGTTGAGGCCGAGTGGGATGAGTAGCATCGTCCACTTCTAAATGGGAACTCGGGAAGAGAAGGTACCTAAAAACATAACGATGACCACGTGCACTGGATGGCTGCAAAGTTGCAACTGCGACTTGTTCCACGTGTTGTGCGCCCTATTTACCAATTCGTGGTGAGGCGCATCGAACTACGCATAGCAAACTGGCTCTAGCGAGACTCACACGAGGCAAGAAGGAAACAATGGAAGTGCGTTACGAAGGAGTTGTGGACGTTGAAAAAGGGCCCTGGAGCTGGCTGTGGGCCAAATCGATAAGGTACCAAAAGCGATAAGATCGTCCGGCCCACTAAAATGACGCCAGCGGATCGGAGTTAATTATCCCACAGCGAGACCATTCGTTGATGACTGAGCCCCGGAAACAACCGAGAAATACCTCTGGTACGCACTTTGCGTTCCCTCGAGTATCCTCCCATCGAGTCTCGCGTGGTGAGTTGGCGCTGACAGGTTACGCCCGCTCTACTTCATAGAGCCATACAGCTCGCTTGGTAGGGGCCAAATCTCTCTCCGCTTTGCATCTTGTGTTTTTAGTTACTTTTTACGAGTGGAACCGAACAAAGCAACTCTCATCCCGTCAATTACCAGATACGGTGGCTTCCGGCCCAATTATTCTGCCGTCCCACTTTCTCATCCGATCCCGGCTCCGGCCCCCGAGAAGCCACGCCGGATCAGGCTTTGTCTTCGACCCGATGCTACCGACACGGAACATGCCCGCCGCTATGCCAAAGAGAGTCTGTATTGTTGGTGAGTAGGTAGATTGTCATATCTCAGCCCCCATAGTCCCCCGTTCCCAGCTTCCATCCCCTTATTCACCGATTCACCTGTCCGCCAGTTAACAGGACACAGGTGCCGGGCCTTCCGGCCTCGTGGCTGCCAAGTCGTTGCTTTGGGATACGCCAAGGGGCACTTTTGATGTGACCTTGTTCGACTCCCAGACTCGAATTGGTGGTCTCTGGCCTTCGCACAAGGATGACCGCACAGGACTTGTTCATCCCCGCATGGTTGCCAACCAGAGCAAACACACCGTCCACTTCAGTGACCTGGCCTGGTCCGAAGACGCCCCCAACCTCCCCCGCGCTTGGCAAGTCGGCCAATACCTCTCCGAGTACCTGAAAAGGTACTGCTCCGAGGCAAAGCTCAGTCTTGGAACCCGTGTCGAAAAGGCCGTGCCACTGGCAGCTTCCAAGGATGGCTCACAGCATGGCTGGAGGGTTCAGACTCGTTCCGATCAAGGGGAAGTGAAAGAAGATTCGTTCGACTACCTACTCGTGGCGTCCGGCTTCTTTGGCCAACCCGCACTACCTTCCATAAGCCGTGGAGGTCCCGAGATCCCCACCATTCATAGTAGCCAGTATCGCGACCTGCAAACTCTCCTTGGGAAGACGGGTGGCTCAGGGGGAAAGATCCTGGTTGTGGGAGGTCAAATGTCAGGGGTCGAAGTTGCTGGCACAATCGCCTCGCACCTTTCATCCGCTGTTCACTCCCCGGGGGCAAGCCCGGTACCTAACGCGGAGAAGTATTCCATCCACCACATCATCCAGCAGCCCGTGTGGGTGTTTCCGTTGCACACCTCCCCAAAGGTGAGGATGAGCTGTCGTTCCCTGGCCACCACAGTTATCACGCTAACGACTGACAGCCAACCGCATCCGCTCCTCCATTTCTACCACTTGACCTGGGGTCTTACAACACTGCCAATAGGGTCCATCCCCTGACCAACTCACAGGGTCACATCCCCCAAGAAGCTGCCAAGATTGTTCATTCGATCTACCAAACCGCTCTGGGAACCGACCAGTCGATATTCTCCCCGGAGGTTGCAGTTACAGCCGCCAACACCAGTGGCCCGCCATACCTTACCGTTAGCGATCACTACATGGACTTTGTCCGTTCTGGTCTCATCTCTGTGTCCCACGGCAAGCTCGGTGGCCTTACAGGCTCCGAAGCAACAATATCGCCATCGAACGAGAAGATTGAGGATGTTGCTGCCGTGGTGTTCGCAACTGGCTTTGAGGCATCCTCTTCGATATCCTTTCTCCCCCAAGCGGTGAAAGAGGCATTGTCCCTCAGCCCCTCCGACCTCAACAACACAGTTGCGCTAGCATTCCATGGTACCTACCACCCGGACGTCCCGAACCTTGGCTTCGTTGGTTTCTACAGGTCACCTTATTGGGGCGTCATGGAGATGCAAGCTCGCTTCCTCACAGCCTTGTGGGCCGCTGGTGGGCCATCCTCATCCTCTCTACCGCCGCAACTGAAGGAAGCCTTGAGCAAGGACACCTCGATCGAGTGGACCCTCAACCTCCGGACTGATCCCCGGGCGTCACAGTTCCCGATGGGCGATTATCCGTGGCTCATGCAAGAGTTTGCGGCCGCTCTCGGGCTCAAGAAATCACCCCCCACGGGCAGGATGCCCCGACTACCACCAGCAGACAAGGAGATGGACATCCTAACCCCCGCACGGTACCCATCCGCCTCCTTAACCGAATCCCAGCAAGCCGAAGTCACCAACTCCCTCAAGCACACCGAAGCCACCGCCTGGGCCGGGCTCAGCTCCACCAAGTTCGTCGCGCGAGCCGTCTTCCGCTCCCTGCTGGGGGAGTGGAAGCTCGAGCGCGCGCTGACCAGCAAGCTGCCCAGCCATCCGAGCGGGCACTTCAGCGGGACGGCCAAGTTCCTGCTCCGCGAGGGCACGCGGGACGGCCGCGAGGCGGCGTTCGACGCCCTGGGCGACCATGGCGACCACCCGGGCCTAGAGTACCTCTACATCGAGGAGGGCGACTTCAAAGCCGCCAATGGCTTGACCTTCCGCGCCACGCGCCGGTATGTGTGGCGCTATGATGAGGGGAGGGATCGGTTGAGTGTGTGGTTTGCGAAGACGGATGATCAGAAGCGCGCGGATTACCTGTTTCATGAGGTGGAGTTTGTCCCGCCGAAGGGGAATGGGGAGGGTGAGGATGATGGCAAGGGGTGGGAGGCCAAGGCGGGCCACTTGTGCATTGACGACTTTTACAACGTCAAGTACAATTTCAAGTTCAACGCCGTCAACCTGGTGGACTGGCGGCTGTCATACACGGTCAAAGGCCCGAAGAAGGATTATACCATCGATGGCGTGTATACTCGATAGCGCACCATGGCTCAAATTTACAGGCCTGTTACCAACTCCTGGGCTCACGATGCACGGACTGTATCTCCCGTTATCATAACCGCATCCTCGTCGCTCAGGTACTCGCATCGTAGGACATTCGATCAGCTATAGACCGATACATTATTAACATTGCCACCATGACATGATTTCCGGATGCTGTTCCCAGTTGTAGTTGTAATAGTGGGAGAAGTAGGACCAGTTTTTGACGTCACAGGGGCCGTTCGACCCGGTGTCTGTTCCCCGGACACACGGGACTTCTAAAGGAACTTATGATGGTAGGAACCTCCGTACCCCGTAAGGCCAGGATTCAAAGGCAGGCCCGCCCCGATGGCTAGACAATTACATCCTTCCATTTCCCGGTTATTCAAGCGCCCGGAAGACTTCAGCGTCATGTGTGCACGCGTGGTCGTGGAAGATGAGCTCTGAAAGCGCGCCGAGGTCCGCCCGAGCAGGTGTGCCATCATCGTAGGACGAGCAACTTGGCAAGTCAATGCTTGCCGTCGTGGCCAAAACCAGTTACACGGGGTTGTGTGTGCAGTATCCGCAAGATCGCCGCCCAAACGACAGGCAAATCGTCGATGAATGTGTCTAATGCAGGTACGAGATTGTCGAGATTTCAGCCAAGGTTTGTCAAACACGAGACGCATTCCTTCTCCCACAACTGCTGGATGTACATACATACATACGATAGCCACCCTGAGCAGCCACTCTGCGCTTTCGATGCCTGCCTGGAGAATCAGGGGTGCGCCGTCAAAAAGACAGGATCACAACATACGCGGACCGCCGGTGGTGACCAGTAAGGGCGGACAATGTCGCACCGCTTCGCATGTCTGCATTGTTGACGGGATGGAGGTTGGGCTGTATTATGCCCTCGCCCGGTTCCTTTGTCGAAACCTCGACTCGGATACTCCGCACTTTGCGTCGAGGTTCTGACCCGGTGCCCGAAACTATCATGGAGGGGTCGAAGACGGTTAGTCGCTTGCAAAATTTCAATAGATTGCGAAAAGGGCGCTGGGTATCAGCCAAGTGTTCTGCATGACATTCAGCTGGGCTGTACGTCGTGCCACGCCTTGGTTAAGATCATCCAATGGCGGAACCTCCAGATCGTCACATCTGCAGCCACAGAGGCAGGTAGCCGCTGACAAAGTACAAGCAACCGAAAATCGGGTGTTGTCGATACAGCGCCTGAAAGTTCGACTCAGAGCTCCCGGCCGGCCATAGTGTGCCAGAAGATGGGTTTAATTCGATGACCGTGTCCCAAGTTTAGGAACAGCAGTGCAGTGGTTTTGGACTTGAGGATAGAGGTGTCGTTCTTCTTGGCCTTGCCCTTACTCCGATCGGCTTTGGATTAAGCCGGCTGATCATGCAGTCTTGCCATGTTCCAAGGAAGTCGAGAGAAAACTCGAACGAGGAAGCACCACTGTTACCCATTGTGTGCTGGAAGGTGCCAGGTAAAAGAAACGAAGGGAAGCTGCGCCTGGAGCCTACCTAACCTCAGGCCCCATGTACCAAGCTGGAGACTCCCGTCGGAAGGAGTGCCATGCCGTTCCTCAACCCACAAACCGAAGCCTGGAAAATGTGAACCAATCGCTCGGCCCGATCCCTCCACCATGGCTTGTCGGAGATGGTGTTCACGGCCGAGGCCCTGCTGCATTTACATGCCAACCTATCAGATCCGTCCATTACAAGGGTTATTAATGGCTAGCTGCCAGATGGCTGAAGAATGAAATGTTTGTCCCCAGCCAGTCCCGTCCCACACAACCGTTTCTCCGTTGTGGGCCATGCGGCCAAGAACGCCGCAAGCAAACGGCCTTTCCATCGTGCTCCCCTGGTGGGTGTGTTGGATCGGTGGGATTATTTTTAAGTCTAACACTGCAACTAATACATACTGTAACATGGCATGGCCGTCCGCCCCCTCTGCATCTCTGACATTTCGACTGCTTAACCAACAACAACCCCGTCCGCTGCATGTCCCGGCGATCTGGCATACCCATCTACCCCAGTTTCTTGTTGGATCATCCCGAAATCGAGCTGCAGCTGTGAGGAAGGACGACCCTGCGGTGATGCTGCAAGTACCCAATCAATGAAGTCTCAGTAATGTCCTCGAGTAGCACACGCAATATCGAACTGTCCCTCTGTCTACCCGGAAACAGAAAGGAGAGGAGGATGTGGGCCCATGGTATGCCTCGGGAATGACAGGCCGGCACCTGATGGAGAGAGACGTGACTGACAAGCCGATTTGGGAAACTAACAAGCGACGTCTCCCGACACCATGCCGATGTTACTGAACTGAGACTGCACCCAAAGTCTCACTCCTGATTGTGTGAGCTGTCTTGCCTGCTGCACCCTGCGGTATCAGATCTACCCAACCCCCGCAGTCACTGATCTGGCATGATAACCCAGTGCCCTTTCCGTCCCATCGACGTCTGAAGGGAGCCACATGACTTTCTCCCTGCGTTGGCCCGGTTTGCTTCCAAGTGGCGTGCAGCTGCTACCAGACACTCTCATGCAGAAACCAATCCAGTTTTACCAGTCCCATTCTCCATTCTCGTGTTTGGCGAGCATTCGCTGCAAGATATAGTTGGAAATTCTTTATCTAATTCCTTCCTGCTCTGGGAAGATTGCCAGCCCATAGCGCCTGATGCCTGGCGCCCGCAGCAGCACCAACCGATTACGCAAAAAAAGAACTTCCACACCCAAAGCAAACTTCCAAACCAAACACCCCACCCTACCCTCGTTATTCGTTAACGCCCATACTGAATTATTCGACTTCATTGACGTCGGTCAGATCAGGCTTCAGCGCCACCGGTGTTGCAGACAAGGTAACAAACATCGAAGAATCATCCACAACCCTTCAATTTGGAAGAGAAGTTCACTTCCTGCAGCAGCACCTAACATCAGGTGTACACCCTTTTCGAGGCGCAAGTTGCAGCGGACGCCCCGGGCAGAAATCAACAATCGCCCGTCGAGATTGGCGGTAACAACCAGTGTTTCAAACCTTATGGGCCATCGGATGTCGATGCCGATGTCATTGCCGCCGCCCCAAGGAACCCCGTTGGCCGAGGTTTCCAGTCCCGACAGACTTGCCAAAGAGTCTCGGTCGAGGTAGTATATCATCTCGAGACCCACTCCCGGCTTTTAGTCCGCTTTTCCTCTCCCTCTCATCCGCTATGGATGGTTTGAGAACCGTTCCCAGGGAAAGCAGCATGAATCTCACCGACGAGGAGCGTGCCACCCTCCAGCATGTGGAGAGGTTGGGTGCTGCCCTCAGCTTGGTCGGTGTCTGCCTCATCTTCATCACCTACGGCTTCTTCCCCCGGGTCCGTACCGTTCCGAATACCTTCATTTTCTTCGCCTCTATTGCGAACGTCGGAGCCAGCATCGCATGCCTTATCGGCTACAGTGGCATCTTGGCCGGCGACTCGTCAGCCTTGTGCCAGGGTCAGGCATTCCTTCTCGAGATGTAAGTGATATATCTTGCCACTCATGTATGAAGATGCCTTCGCTGACACTGGCTTCAGGTTCATGCAGTCCGATCCCTGGTGGTCGTTCGCAATGGCAGTCAACGTCTACATGGTCTTTTTTATGAGTTACCCTCCCAACCGGTTTCATAAGCATCTCTGGCTTTATTGCCTCATCTGCTTCGGGATACCCCTCGTGCCAGCCCTCATCTGCCTCGTGTATGCCCCGAATGGAGAGCGAATTTACGGCAATGCCACGGTACGTTACCCAGACGAGGCCCAAGGCTCCCTGCGCTAACAGCTCTGCTTAGCTATGGTGCTGGATCAACGACGCGTACAACCAACTGCGAATCTTTACCTACTACCTGCCCATTTGGACGTGCATTGTGCTCTCCAGCGTCATCTACGTGGCCGTCGGGTACCACGTGTTTCACCACCGCAACCAACTGCGCAACTTGACTCTTAGCAATCAGGCAAGGGACGCATACTGTGCGGAACGCAAGGAATCAGAGAAGGTGCGCGCTGCCTCATTCATACCAAACCCATCATGCTATTCTCACAGACTTCGCTTCCGCCCCAACCCCCTGAACCCATGCTAACTCAAAACCTTGACAACACTAGGAACAACAAAGCTACGGCACCGTAACAACCGAGGTCCGCGTCACAGCCGAATCCTCGGGCAGTCCAACCCCGCCGTCCACACCCGCCGGCTCCATCGCCCCCGTCCTCAACCGGCCCTCAACCGCCGCCGCCAACGCTCCCTGGGGCCAACCGCACGACGACGATAACTACGACGTCAACGCCCACCCCACCGCCTTCACAACCCGCGGGCGAGGGAGCAGCCGCGGGCACACGCACAGCACCACCACCCACGCCGGCATCAACCCGCACCACCCCACCCCATTCACCACCACCCTGACCATCAGCTCCTCCCACCCCCCAAAACCGCCCAAACGCCCACACACCAGCCTCCCCACCCGCCTCGCCCGCACCTGGCGCAAATTCCAGCGCAAGCTCGCCACCCTCGACCCCATCAAGCTCGCCTACCTGCGCACCTCGTTCGTCTTCGCCCTCTCCATCCTCGTCACCTGGACCCCGTCCAGCATCAACCGCGTCTACTCGCTCGCCTACCCGACCCGCACCAGCTACGGCCTGAACTTGGCCAGCGCCGTGGTCCTGCCGCTGCAGGGGCTGTGGAATGCGACCATCTTTGCGGCGGCCAGTTGGCATATTTTGAGGGAGGAGTGGCTGGAGGCGAGGAGAAGGGGGAGGGGCTGTGGCGGGTTTTGGTGTGCGGGTGTGAGGGGCGGCGCGAGGAGGTTGAGTAGTGGTGCGGGGGGGCATGTTGGTGGTCTTGGGGGGGGTGGTGGTGGTGTTGGTGGGGGTGGGTATGAGGAGCGTGGCGGGCAGGTTGCGCTGTCGTTGTCGGGGCAGGGGTTCCGGAGTCGTGATGGCGGTCTGCCGGAGGGGAGGGAGTTGACGACTATGCCGCGCGTGGCGAATGTGCGGGTTATTCGGGGGGGCTCTCTTTGAAACTTCCTGTTGGGGATGGGTGGTAGCTACCTAACCTCGGCTCGGCTCCGGCCGGCGCGTGGTGTCATGAGATGGGAAAACGGGGAGGTGCTTCGGCGTTTTAGGGTTTGTTGCTCTCTGTTTTCTTTTCTTTTACATTTCTTTCTCGAGCTTGGCTCGCCCTGGTTTGTTTGCTCTTGCTTTAAGTTTACAGGGTCGGAAAAGGAGGAGGTGGATTCTGCCCCGCGAGGGCCCGTATACCCAGGAGATGGATGATCAGCTGCTCGGTGCTTTTCAATGTCGTTGATGTTTTTTCTTTTTATTTATTACTACGTTGGCAGGTCCGCCGGTGAGATTCCCACTAACTGGGTGGTGCTCAGAGAAAAGGAGCACTTGATGTATTATAAAGCTTTATGACGTCTTGCTATTTGCTGGGACACTGATGTGGAGGATATCAGACGATGAGAAGTAATGCGAGCTTTTCCCTGTTATTGGGGCTTATAAATCACCACATTACTCCGTTGAAGAATGTTTGCTTCTTCGATAAAGTAACCAAAATATGACGACTGGATCATCGACTCCTCCATTCAAACACTGGGGTACAGTGCACTTCTCGGGATGCTTGGCAGTAGAAGAGCCCCTGAACTGTTTTATTTATTGAAACAAACCAGGTTGTTTACGGCGGCCTTCGTACTTTCTATAAAGCTATCCAGCCCGGAGCATGATCTCTTCCAACTCGGATGGCATTCTGATTTGGATAGCAGACTTGTGCTAACGGCTGTGGCTTGTATGAGGGCCGGAGGACTGAGATCATCTGGCAACTCTTCCCCATCCCGTTCTCAGCGAATAACATATATCAGAATAGACGCTTTGAAGTTGAACACAGTAATATTGATTTCGTTTCTATCCAGTTATCCGTCCGTGAAGAGCTGTCTCGTGATGTTGCTTGACCCTAGGCTCTCTATCCTGAAGCCTTGTGTCCATTCTAAGCTGGGAATCTCAAGTGAATGCTCATGATTATCTAACCCTTTCTTGCACCATCAACCTGGTGTCTGTATCAGCGATGAGCATTGAATCAAAATAGCCTAAACCTTCCCTCACTGTTCACATCCTGACCTTTCCCAACCCGTCTCTCCGTTTAACCCCAAGAAGCACACTGACCACACCAGTCATCATTCGTGACACGCCCACGATACCCGAAAAAGTCTTCGCCCACCGTCGCCGCCGCGGCATCCCCAACTCCCCGAGTGTGACGAACCTACTCCAGGACGCCGTCCTGTTAGGGTTCAGCTTCGGTCGAAGGTAATCTTGCAAGGGTGCTTAGGTTCGGTGCAGCCAAAGGGTGCACAACAAAGACTTGTCTCAACAGTAGGCTTTCGAGATCGTAGCGAACTGTAGTTGTGATTGCTAACTGGAGAACTCCCAGAGCTCTCCAGAACGAGTGACTATATACTATCTAATTTCTGAGCTCTAACCAGCTCTCAAGAGCATGCTAGAGTCCACTGCTCTTGGTGGCTCTTAAGAGCATGTGAGAGCAGTCCCTGACTGGTTGTCCTTCCTGGCTCTCAGGTGCTTCTTAGAGCGCCCCGTGATTGGTTCCTTAAGCGACTGGCTCGGGACGTCCCGCACCCCTGTGGTCCCACTTGTTGACATATTCGTGACACCGAGGGTCCGGTGGCGAGAGAGCGCAAGGCACAAGAAGAAGCTGGGAGAGCCCCGAGCTCTCTGCCACGGCTTTTGAGCGGGGTAGGTTGATGGAGAGACAAACGGGCATGTTACGCATACACTGAAACATCAGCAGACTTACACATGCAGGGGACTTTGGGCCACGCGAGAACGGACACACGGGGCGGAGTTGTGGCTCAACCTTGGTTGTTGGGCGGTTGGGGTCTCGGGTGGAACCGTGAACGCTTACACGGGCAGGCAGAAGAGGAGATGCCGTTCTTCAAAGGTAAATTCTGGGGTTGAATCTGGTACAAAGTCGTTGATTCGTTGTCGTTGATAATACATAGTCGTTGATTCGTTGATAATGAGTGAGGAAAATTTCGGCGCCGGCGGTGGTGCTCCGGGGCGGCCTGCGGTGTGCGGAGTCTCGGATAAAGACAGGGCTAATGTCCATAACAACCAATCAAAGCCCGCATGGCTCAGTGGTAGAGCGTGTCACTAGTATCTCAATGAGAGATTATCTATGACAAGGTCACTAGTTCGATTCTGGTTGTGGGCAAAACCATCAAGCATTGCTTTTTGGACGGTATCACACCGCCAATCTATTTTCTTTTACTGATGAGGGTTCTTTTTGCTGGGTCGGCTTCAAGTTATGGTGATGTCTTACTTAACTTGGTGTCTTTTCAACCTCCTCCAGTCCTTGACATTACAAGAAAAGGTCGATGATGAAATAATTTTCCACGACCTACCTGGCATCAATGGTAAAGTAGGAAGCTGGGATGACAAGACCCAGGCTACAACGCTTGATCAAGTTGGTATGTTCCAAATGCGCGATATGCGTCATGGGAGCGATGGGATAACCTTAGCCTTTTTGGTAACGGATTATTCATATTGGTAATCACGATCATCAGTAGCTGTGGAGGACTTGAGTCATTCTCAGAAAATCAGAACTCGTTTGGGGTTCACAGGTCAAGTTTCATGTAGCATTGCTCGGTCAGAGATGTTCAATTTAACGGGATAGATTCCGGAATTCCATGATCATTTGTGATCTATATGACGGCATGTGGAGGCTTCACCGATGGGCAGCTTGGTCGGACGACATCGGAGCCTTCAAATGTCGTTGGGAGTGACGCTCGTAGTAACCATTAGACGGTAGATAGGGCTTGCCCAGATCCAAGGCAAGGTAATACTGCATGAGGCAGAGAAGTGATAGCGGTCACGGTTATCACACTTGGGTGTGTTTTGGACAGGTCATTGGACCATACGTCCAGACGAGGTGAGCGGGGGTGCTAATGTCCAAGGCGAGAGGCCTCTTCTTCTGTCACTCCAAGGGGAACAGCGACCGCCGCCGACTGAGTCAGAGTCTGTTTCGATCGCGAGGCTCACAAGGCGCCCCAGCTTCCGGGTTCCCGGGTATGAGTCCTAGCACAAAAGGCCTTGTGCCGGATCTTGATCAACAAAGGCACTAAGCCTCATCCCACCAACCCAAGGATACATGAGAGGGTTACTCGCAGGCCCCCCACGTCTTATTCGGCGAGAAGAGTGGAGAATTGCATGGCGTCGCTGTAGTGTCACGCGGGACAAGAGAGAGGAGGCCGCCGCGCCCTTGGGGACTTCCGACGCCAGTTGGCCGTTTCGGGACTGTAAAGCGGAAGCACAACCTAAAAAGAGGCTATGGACTGAGTACTGTAAGCCATGAATGGTAGGGATATGCCCTTCCATGCCTGGAAGTAGGCTCTAACCCTGAACATGGTGTGCTCGGGGAGTACGCGCTGATATGTGATGGGTGCTTTGCCATTAAACGAACCGATAGTGGGCATACAACTAACATATAACTGTCCCGGAGTTAGATACGGCCAAGAGGAAGCTATCAACAGAGTGATTGTTTATGATCAGGACTTCAACCGACGCCAGCCCTATGCCCTCACTGCGAAACGTGGGGCTGCCTGGAACAAGCAAACATCGACATGCTGCGCCATGGAAGCATGAGAAAAGTGAGGCGAACAAGAGAGGTAACCCGCCGGTCACAACCTCCGGAAACCACAACACGGTGCCGCACGTGAGGCCAATGGGAAGGGGACCACGCAAGCTTGCAGACTGCCAAGGTGGAGAGCGCGGCGATTATCATGCTCAAACCAACAGCCACGACAGGGCAAAACACCCGGTCGGTTTCACAGGGTACACTTTCCGCCCAATGCCGGCACTGGGTGTATTCTCCGAGCTTCCGGTGGGGGGCAGACGCAAAAGGGGGGAGGGATCGCGGGAGCAACCGTAGCCGGGGCAGACGGCCCAGGCCCGCCGGTAGCTCCTCAGTATGCTGGCACGGTTGGCACCGACCATGGCCACACGAAGGCTGCAGCTTTCCGCTCGCGGAACACGCCAACGAGCGCTGCGGGGAGCATGTGCCACGGGCAAACACGGACCGGCCATGCCAAGGCGGAGAGCCGTGGTTCGGTCGCCGGATGGTGATGCCAGGAGAAAAGGATATAAGTGGGTGGTTTGGCAGCGTAACAACTCTTTGGGACCATTGTCTTTCGTGAGAAAACAACCACGTACCGAAGAATCAACAGCACGCCGAACAGGTAGTGGGCCCGGGCCTACAGCAACACACAATTCACACAGCACCATCCCTCCCTTGTCAACCCAACCCCAGCATTGTCCGACCACCAGAATACCAAACAGCCCGCATCACACCATGTCGCGCACCAGGAACCACCGCCGCAATCCCCGAGGCACCACGGGCCTGAACGAAGCCCAGCCCTTCCGATCCGGAGCGCCCTCCGACCTAGCAGTCTCCCTGACCAACCACAGTGGCGGCTCCTCCTCCCGGCGCGCGGGAGCCGCCCCCCGACCGTCCGAAACGCAACGGGAGGGCCGGCACGAGGCGGCGGCCGGAAAGCGGCGGAGCCGAGGTGCCTACGCGGGGCAAGAATCGTCGGATGCGAATAAAATGGCCGGGAAAGCCGAGGACCGCAGATCGACTACGGGCCGGGGCTTGGGCTCTGGCTCGGGCTCGGGCTCGGGTTCGTCGTCTTCAGGCAGGGTTGGTTCCGTGGGCATGAGCTTGACGGAGGAGAACGTGAAGCGTACGGCCAGATACTTTGAGGACATGAGGAGGGACAATGCGGGCGAGCGCGGGGAGTCGTCCGGGAGAAGGGCTTCGCTTCTGGCGACGCTGGAGGAGGCGGGCAGCAAATTGAGTGGTGGGCGGAGATAGGGGTTATGATGGCATTGCGATGTGGGGCAAGTGAGAATGTAGCGGTTTGGTTCTATCCGTGGGTTATCAGCCATGTCCCTGTACAATGGCATGATGTTTCTGTAGTTGGAGGTGTCAGCTGTTTTCTAGGAAGGGGAAGGTGGGTAGGGAAAGCTTACTGAGTCCTATCACGCCAGCCAAAACACAATCGTTTACAAGGTCACAAAAATGAAAGTGCATTGCCCCTTAAAGTCGGTCTTCTGGTTTCTTCCACCCAACCAAAGCACTCCCCTCTGCGATCGCACCGCGGATGCTGTCAACCAACGCCTTCGCCATTCCCTGCCCGCGCCTCCCTGCCCCCCCGGTGTTCATGCCCGCGGACGAAGATGACGGTTCGCTACCCATGGTGGGGAGGATATTGTCGCTCGCCGAGAGGCTGACAAACAGCGCAAACGGGACAAGCCAAACACACAATCCGAAGTAGGAGGCGATTTCGGTAAACGTGGGAACATCGTCAGGGGTGTCGTAGTACGAGGCCATGTTCTGGTAAGCGCGCTCTTGATGGTGAGAGAAATGCTTGAACCAGACGTAGTGGTCGACGAGAACGAGAACTAAAACCCCTATCAGCTTCTGTCTCAAACCATTGCGCAACACTAGAGGCTACCCACCACATGAAGCCAAGAACAGCGGGTCCGTCAACTTAACAAAGGGGAATCGCCGCATGTTCCCGAGGTAGATGAAATGGGAGAAGATGCCCAGAGCCGTGGGGAGGAAAGGGAAACGGTCGACGACGCAGAGGATCAGCTGTAAAACCATGATGGAGTAGATGAGCTTCGTCAGGAGGCGCTTCGCGATCACGGTATGTTCTTCGACGATTTCGGAAAGGTAATAGAGGCCAGAGGCTATCAGGGGGCGCAACACGGTCAGCATCACATATCGCATCAACAGAACCTCTACCCGTTTGCCTGGGCCCGTTGGCCTGGGACCGAAGTTGGGAACGCACCTATGGCCAACGTCATGAAGCAGAAGCCCACGACGGAGCCGAGATAGCCAACCAACGGTAGAATCCACATTTTGACGAATTGCGTTGATTCAAACTAGAAAAGGCCTTGTCATGATAGTGGGATGTTAAGGAGAGAATGGGTTTAAGTCAAGGTCAAGCTGGCTTCGTGGCCAATTGATGCATTCAGGGGATCGGCAGCCGCGTCTTGGCAACCCATTGGATGGAAGGCTGAGCTCCCGCGAATGCCAATGCCGCTTCCCAGCAAGGTTCATGACGCCCTCCAAAACCGTGTCCAGAGCTGGGCGCCAAGACCGACGGATTCGGTTGATCGTTGATTCCGTGCTTCCACGCCAATGCTAGTTATCGATAAGATTAGATTTTAATCGTCTTATCGCGCACAACAGAATTCTAGCGGGAAAGAAGCCAACCCAAGCGCAAGAACCTACCAAGGAGCCTGCTTAGACGCTGGACCGCCGTTGATTGCCTACCTAGTTTCGGCTGTTCCATCCGCGCCACTGCGAAGGTCAGATCTTGCAGCGCTTGCTGTTGTAGCTGCCCCGAGGTGCTGCTTGCTCGAGCACCCTGTGCCCCACCACGCTTCAAAATTCTTGGACCTGCGCTGCGGATTGCGACAGCGTCGGATAGACTCCCCTTTACTTCGGTGACCCATTTCAGAACCCCGTAAGACATCAATCCTGCCCTGCTGTCACCAAACCAGCCGTCAATATGTCACGCCCGGAAGACACGCTGTGAGTCGTTCCATTCACCCTGCTCGCTCTCACCGTGACTGACACGGCGACAGCGCGGCCGATATCCACTACGACGATGTCGAAGCACGCAAGTACACCACCAGCTCCCGTATCCAAAATATCCAAGCCTCCATGACGAGGCGGGCTCTCGAGCTACTCGACCTCAAATCACCGAGCTTGATCCTCGATGTTGGGTGTGGAAGCGGGCTGTCAGGCGAGATTCTGTCGGGGGTTCTGGAAGATGAGGGGGGGCCGCATGTGTGGGTAGGTATGGATGTCAGCGCTTCCATGTTGGACGTGGCTCTCCAGCGTGATGTGGAGGGTGACCTGTTTCTTGCCGACATCGGGCAAGGCGTACCATTTCGGGCTGGCACATTCGACGCAGCCATTAGCATCAGCGCTATCCAGTGGCTTTGCAATGCCGAAAACAGCGAGACATCGCCCGCCGGCCGGCTGTCGCGATTCTTCAACGGTCTCTATGCATCACTGAAAAGGGGCGGCATGGCTGTCTGCCAGTTCTACCCCAAGAACGACATCCAGAAGCAAATGATCACATCAGCCGCCGTCAAGGCCGGCTTCGGCGCTGGTCTCCTCGAGGATGACCCGGATACGAAGAACGTCAAAGTCTACCTCGTGTTGACGGTTGGAAGTAGCGCGGTTGCCAACAAGGGCGGCGACATCACTGGCGTCGTGGAAGGAATGGACAACGTAGATGTGATGGACCACCGGAAGAAGGCCAAAACTGGCAAGGGGGATATCAAGAAGGGCAGCAAGGCGTGGATTATCAAGAAGAAGGAACAGATGGAGCGCAAGGGCAAGATCGTCAAGTCCACGTCCAAGTTCACCGGGCGGAAGAGGCGGATCCAGTTTTAGCCCTGCCCCCCTTTCTTTTCTGCAATTTCCTCGGGTGCATCTGAAGGGGCGTTCCGGGTCTGGTGGCAAAGGACATACACTGCCTGTTATATTCCTGATTTCTTGACACAATCTGATACCCATTTCTCCTGGCATCCCTCGGGGACAACAGACGAGGTTACTTCCACCAGCGCCATGCACTTGGCATCATCACACAACCCCCTCTCAACTCTTATCACCTTGATATGCTCGCCCACCCCCAACCCACCCAGCTTCCCCTCCGTAACTTTCCGGCCAAACCCGATACTCACCGCTATAACTTGGCAGCCCATCCTCCCCAACCACCATCCGCGTCGACACTACACTGACCTTCAACTCAGGCACCTCATCCGCCCCTCCTCTCCCCGCCATCAAGCAACATCACCCACCACATCAACCTCTCCCTCAAATACGGCACCACCCCCGCCGCCTCCAACCCACCACCCCACTCCCACCCCCATCGCCATCACCACCAACCCCCCGTCCCAACAACGCCGCCGTCAACGGCACCGTCCCCGACACCATCAGCGCCCGCGCCGCGTGTGTCCTGCACCGCCCGCACCGCGTCGCTTCGCCGCCACCATCACCACTACTACTATTATGTGCGGCCCGCCCACCTGCTCGTCCGAGCACGGGCCAACGCAGTTTGGAAGCCGCTACTGCTATCATGGGTGGTGATGGTGGTGGCGGGGTGTTGGCGAGGAAGATAAGGATGCGGAAGGATCCGCCAAGGGGCGTGTCTCTGGTCTGGGACTCGCCATCCGGGGCGTTGAAGGTGGCGTATGGCACAGGGTGCAGTGCCATGAAGCTGTCGGGGTTTAGCTCCTACCATATGGCCCAGAGGCGGTCGATGTTGCTAGGCAAAACAATCAGCGAAGCGTCCACTTACACTGGTGGTAAATGCCTCCAAGTGATGCTACCAGAAGAACGGATCGAAGGCCGAACCCCCAAGAGAAGACATATGCCCATTCCCGCCGATTCGGTCGTGGGTCTCGTTCTGGACATCCTTGAAACGGCCGAATTGGCTAGCCTTGGTGTATGGGTCCCACCCGTTGAAGCTGAAGGCGTCGAAGTCGGTGTACGACTGCAGCAACAGGCTGACGTTGCTGCGGACCGATGCCAGTTCGTTGGCTAAGGTGGGCGATACGCAACAGTCTTGTGACCTGCCTGTCAACTTGTCGGCATACCGGACTGTCGTTTTATAGCGGCTCCACCGGATGCGAAGTTAGTTCGTGGATTAGGTGCGGTGAAGCCCGGATCAGAGGTCAACCTACCCGCCGGGAGAAGTCCCCAGGAGCCGGGTTCACCTGGTGGAAGCTGTACCGACATAGGGGGTTATTGACCAATTTCGTCTTGCCGCCAACGTCAACCACTTGTGCCTTGGGCGAGGTTAGGGCACTCGGAAATGTTTGTGCCGTTGCAACCGGTTACCGATGTTATTCATGCGAGAACTACGGGGTGCTCCTCCACCAGGGTAGTCATTTTAACTGCTAGTGGCAACCCAGGAGTGGCTAAACTACCTACTGCAAGTATATATCCTCCACTAGGTGATGAGCCAGCTAGGGCTCTTCGGCATACAGAACGACCTTCGTCCCGGGCATAACGAGGTCAAGGTTCCCGCATTCATGGTCTCGCTGTTAATAGCAACAAAGTTATAATGCGAGTGCTATTGTCAACGATACACCAGCGCCGTAAACAACATCGATCTATGTGGAATACATGTACCATCGTTGCTGAGACTTGTCACATAAACACCTACCTATCTACTCAATTCTGCACCCCGGCAACTAGAGTTGCTGGACTAGATGGGTTGTTTTAGTCGAAGCCCGGTTCTTCGTCGTCTACCCGATTAAACTTCCTGTCGTTACATGCTTAGGGGATGGCGTCCTGCTCTGGGATCCATTGATGTGATGATGATGTCCGGGTCTAATAATGAAGCGATGGACAACAATGATACCAGCCGTTCAGTAACGGCGCACCCGGTCGAGGGACCGACCGCCACTCGACCCGACCGTCTCTAGGTAGGCTAGACGTTTTGACATCCCCGTCGAGGCTCTGCGCCTATCGGCTCATCGAAGAGCTCATCCCGGCCGGACGTGGACCGGGCCGAGCACCACGCTCGTTCTTCCGCCCCGAGAGCCTCACCTTCCGCCGCAAGAGCCCCGCCGCTCCTTCACCTCCACAACCCCTGTCGCCATCGCTCTCGCGCCAAGCTCCGTGGCAGCTTGGCTGCAGCGTCGGCTCGGTTCAGGTCGACCGAGACCCACTTTGAGGCCGATAGCTCCGGCGGTTCTCCGTTCTGTAGCTCGGAGGCAACGCCAAACCGGGGCGCAAGGGGTCCGCTCCTGAACAAATAAGTCGGGAAGGCCCGAAGTCAGTGGGGCGGAGGAGCTTGATGAGCCGAAGATCCAATTCTGAGGGTGTTTTGTGTTGGTTTTGGTGCAGCAGAGACTGTCGACGGGGAGGGTAAGGGGGGGAGACTTGAGGCACGTTGCATATTTGTATGGTTGACTTTTAACAAAATAACATTCACATCATTATCGTGGCAGCACATATGAAAGTCAGGTGCCTGTCCCACGGCCACCATTCTCACATACACATACAGTACATGTTGTCCATCGCATGCTTTCGCCCCCCCTCTCCTACCGTCCCTCGCCCCGCCTCCTTCTTGTCCAGTCTATGATGCCAGTTACCCTCTCTACCTTCCTGCCCCGCGCTGTAGTCCAAGGAGGTGCCTACCGGGCACTCTAGTCCGGGTTTAGGATGAGGTCGAAGTTGCGAGGGCACAGCGCAATCGGGTATATACACCTGCTGTACGAATCATGTTTTTTCTGAGGATATCGGTTTGTTTAAAGAGCCTTCTCCATCGAGCTGAGAATGGCGCGGGTGAACTCCTGGTTGGTGGCCTGGCCACCCATGTCGGGGGTCCGGACTTTGCTGTTGTAAATGTTAGAATACAGGCCACAATACCAATGGAGGCATGACTTACCCCTGAGCAATGACGTCGTAGACGGCGTTGGAGATGCGGTTAGCGTGGTCGTCGAGGCCGAGGTGGCGCAGCAGCATGGTGCCACTGAGAAGAAGGGCGGTAGGGTTGGCCTGGTCCTTGCCCTTGATGTCGAGACCGACGTGTCTGCAGCCGGGCTCGAAGACGGCGACGTCACGGCCCATGTTGCAGCCCGGGGACAACGCCGGGGCCACCAACGAGCGCCGCGGCGATGTTGGACAGGATGCCACCGTACAGGTTAGGCATGACCATAACGTCAAACTGCTGGGGCCGGCCGACGCACTGCATGGACGCGTTGTCGACGATCATGTCGGTGCACTCCAGTTGCGGGTAGTCCTTAGCCAGCTTGTTGAAGGTGCCCCGGAAGAGACCGTCGGCCAGCTTCATGATGTTGGCCTTGTGGATGCAAGTGACCTTCTTGCGGTTGTTGGCAAGGGCGAAGCTGAACGCAAACTTGGCGATGCGCTCCGACTTGGCCCGAGTAATGATCTTGAGCGACTCGACGACGCCAGGCACGCTCTGGTGCTCGAGACCGCTGTACTCGCCCTCGGTGTTCTCACGGATGATGCAGAGGTCGATGTTGTCGTGGCGGGTCTTTAGCCCGGGAATGTTCTTGACCAGCGCGACCGAGGCGTAGATGTCGAGCTCCTGGCGCAGGGCCACGTTGAAGCTCTGGTGGCCGGACCGGGTGATGGGGGTGTGCAGAATACCCTTCAGACCGAGCTTGTTTCGCCTGAGCGAGGCAACGGCCTCCTCGAACTTCTCCTCTGTGCGGCCCGTGGGTGTGGCGTCTTGCAGACCCGACACCTCGATCTGCTCCCATGTGATGGGCACATTGTCCGCCTTAAAGATGGTCTTCACGCTCTCGGCAACCTCAGCTCCAATACCGTCTCCGGGAATGAGGCTGACGGTGTACTTGCCACCGTACTTGGTGGGCTTGAAGAGGTCGGACTGGACGGACTGGGTGGGGGCATCGCTGACGCTCGCAAACGTGCGCGCAACATTGAGGCGTGCCTGGGGTTGGGCAGCGACCCTAAGAAGGCGCTGAAGAGAAGGGTGCGGGTTAGCAGGTTTGTTCGCTCGGTAGGTAGTGTACAGTGAGATTTGCGAGTTGGCGATGGTGGGGAACCTTTTGGTGGTTGGGAGCAACAAGGGATCAGCACATGGCGTAAAACATACCTGGGCAGTGCGGGTAGAGTTACGGGATAGCATCTTGGGCAATTGAGCAGAGATGAGGGGGGCTTAGAGTACTCTACGAGGTTGTCGAGGTGGTGCAGGCGGGAAAAAGACGAAGCCCAGAAAAGGTTGTTACAGGTCAAATGCCGCAAAACTGAAAACAAGTGCAATTGCCTGCGCCTGCCTTGTTGGGTCGGTTCGAGCTCTTTTCGTCTCCATGTTCCCGGACATGTGGGTCGTTGCTGAGAAGCCTGCCCGCACTAGTCTAGTAAAAGGCTAGCGCAAATTCCCGCAGGCTGTGACGTCTGTAACGTTGTCGGCAGGCACGGAAAGCCGCGGTTTGTGAGCTGCGCCAAGCCGGCCTTCATTCCAATTCTGCCACTACTCGCTGAAACATTCTGATGGAAGCCGAGCCTGACCCCACATCAACCAACACCAACGAATAAACCTTCGGTCTCCTTATCCGAACTCGAGATTCCCATCAACGTCTCAGTATATCTACTTCGTGCTGGTCTTGCCCTTCTTGAAACACTAGGCATGTCCCTTAGCCGATGGTTATTTTGACTCGTTGCTCTCCCCCCCACCATCGAAACGCACTGCACTGACCAGTGGACGACCCGGAGGATGGGAGAGGACTCATGTTCTGCGACTGAACCATTTTAATACCGGGGTTTGCCCTTGTAATTGTGTCCGCAGATGGCTCTGACTCCTAGACTCACCAGGCAGGACCCCTCCCTGTCACCCCAACGGATGCCCCCCGACGAGGCCATGGCTTTCGAGCGCGATCCCCTACAGTTGCTTCGACTTTGGTAACTGCTGCATACGGCCTAATTGGGGGGCACACAGCCATGACAGCGGCTGAACGGGCGTGGACGTGAGATCGCGGGAACAGTTACGACGGAACTCGGTGGCGGCACTAGGTACGTCCGTTCTGTCAAGTCGAACAACCCTCGAAAGGGAAAAGGAAATGCCCCGCAAGGCTACAGTGTCTTGAATGCTGTATCTCTTCGGAAATTCCACCTGCCGTCCGTCGAAATCAACTTGTACCCCAGTATTCCCTCGATGAGGGAGACAACCATCGGGGCCGTCACAGTAAACTGGTTGGTGTACTTTGTCTCCTCGGTGCTGAGTGTCAGGCGGTCAAACACTTCACCCAGCCCAAAGGCGGACTGATGCAGGTTTATCTGGACGCCGGGTGGCTGCATCGTTTCTGTTAGCGGGGCGCCAGACTCGACAGTGGATGAACAACCCGGGCACCTACATTTCTTGTGTCGGCGTGGTTAACCCGGCACCAGCGCTTCAGGTACTCCGCAAGGAACTTTAGGCTTGGGCTGTGGCTGCCGTGCAGCTCGATCAGCAGGCTGCTCTGGAACAGAGTAAGATGGTAGGGCGGCTGGAGAAAGAGTTGGTCGGGCCGTGGCAGGGAGGCCACATCAGGCATGAACTCGGCCTGAGGTCTTAATGTGACAGTCCTTGTTGGAGCTTCTACCACCTCCGGCGTGCCGGTGGATGTATTGACCTCGACACCTTCCCAGTCATCTGCCCCCCCGGCCTCCCTGATCTGCGGCGGATGAGGCTCGTCCTTTTTGGCAAAACACGCCAACAGGTCCTGTCGAAAGGTGGGAAACAGTTCCGCTGGTTGGTACACCTGCTTTTTAGGTAGGCTCACGACAAAGCCGCCGCGCTGCTCAGACCACGTCGTCGCCGCCTTCGCCGAGGTGGCCACCTCTACAAATACCCACATCTCCCCACTCGTCTTCACAAGAACCTCTTCGGTCCAGTCGGCGTGTGCCTCGTCATCGAGGAGCTCCGTCATGCTTCTGGCCCACGCCCTGACACAACCCGCAACCGAGGTAACGAGGTTGGTCTTGTCATCGTAGAAGGTGTCCAGTTCGGCGACGAGAATCCGCCATTCCGGCTCCACCACGATCGTCCGACCGAGCAGCTCCTGTAACTCGCGGAGCGAGGTTTGGACGGGGCTGTCCGCCTTGGTCCAGTGGTCACGGATAGCGACTTGGGCTTTGAGTGGTCTGTGGCTGTCATTAGCTCCCTGTTTGAGCGGCGACGAGCCGGATGACGGTGGTTGCTGCCTACAGTGACATGGTTGAGGTCGTATTCTTGAATTTTGATGTGGAGAGCACAGTTTTGGGGAAGCCTCAAGCAAGCCTTCCTTTTAACAATCTTGTCCCAGCGTTTAGGCGAGCAAAGCATCATAGCTAAAGGGGTGTGGAACCCCATGCCAGTTTACACTAGTCCAGATAAATCATCAGCCGTTCAGCTGAACGCGGGGATGTCTCTTGGCAGGGGAGGGCAATCCGCGAGGCGGATTCGCCCAGACAGTTCACCAGCCTTTCCCAAGTCAGTCTGAGTTTGTTGCACTGACCTTAATGACTCGGAATAACTATTCTACCTACGTCCACACATGTAGAGAGTATGGACTAATCTATCCCAAGAGCATAGGAGATCCTTGGCAAAGGGGGCCTCCAGAGTCCGTCGGTGGCTCAGCTCTGCGCAGCCGGCGGAGACCACTCCGTACCGGCACTTCCCTTGCATGAAGGCCCCTCCCACATCGCGCTATCACCGGTTAGCCGCGACAGCCCCGCGCAGGAACCGGGCACGTAAGGCACCTTCACATTAGTCCTTTCCACAGCGGTGAATTTGTTGGCGACACGAGGCTGAGGTGCCGTTCTGTGACTCGTTCGATACCCCAGCATCCGCTTGAACTTTCCTAACACGGCCAGTCTTGCGCAGGTTCAGGGGTGCTCCAGATGTGCGCCAAGTTCCACGTTCCAAGCAACGGGCGATAGCAGTGCTTCACAAGGGATGGGCTTCCCGTCCCTGGCAGGGAATCCACGAGCCTTGCGTCGGGAGAGGTTGGCGCCGTGATCGGAAATCACAGACAGCTGTTAGTGATGGTGGAGCTATCCGTGCAGATGGTTATAAAGAGGGAGTTCTTCCCACCGTGATCTGTTGTTCGACCTCATCATCATCATCAAACGCCGGTTACTCAAACCCTTCCACACTCCGAACTCCCTCGACTACCAATCTGTCATAATGGCCCGTCTCCCTGCTGCCGAGAAGCTTCCCCTTGCTCTGCGCAAGAACGGTAAGATCTTGACGCCCCCCTCTAGTAGATAGCCGAAATACTGACACCCGCCACCCAGTCCGGGACGAGTGGGAGAACAACAAGGCCGACCTCGAGAGCCAGCTCTCCGAAGTCCTCGGGACCGCCTGGACCATCGAAGTGAATCCCCTTGCCATCTGGCCCTACCACAACGACGGCTACGCCAAGGAGTCACTCGGCTCCTGCATCAAGGCGTAGGCTCTCCCCTCCTCCTTTTTCACGCGTCCACCTCAAACTAACCCTCCACCCCCCCACCTACCAGCTACGTCGAAGGCGCCATCTACCAACTCAAGTACCAAAGCTCCAAGCACGGCGACGAGTACAAAACCGAGATCAACACCATCTGCTCGGCGCACCTCCTAACCCTCGACCTGGAAGAGACCAGCCCCGCGCGCTTCTCCTACGGCGGATGCGACGTCCACGACGGACAACTGCGCATCCTCTTCGTGGAGGGCAGCCTCGGCACCAACATCGACGACTGCCTGTCCGAGGACAAGCTCACCGCGGCGCTCAACGCAGCCCCCAGCGACGCGCCGCTCTCCTTCGTCGCGCGCACATCCATCCGCGCAGACTACGATCCCAAGATTGGCGAGGTGCGCGAGCAGATTGCCACGCTGCTGGGCCAGCGCGCCGAGGACGTGAAGCTGAACGCGAACTTCGACGCCAACTTCGCGGCGCTGGACGCCGCGCGCAAGGCGGGGGACAGTTCGGTGCGGGAAGACTGGGAGGGGAATTTGGGGTCGTTCACGCTGCAGTATTTTGAGGGGCTGGCGTACCAGATGAAGGACATCAAGGTGGGGGAGGACGAGATGGTGCAGGAGGGGGTATTGGAGGCGGTCAGCTCGAACGAGTACGCCTTCCGCGTGGTGGACAAGCTCAAGAATGAGACGTACTGCGAGGTGGAGATTGAGGAGGGGGTGCTGTATCTGCAGTGCACGCCGGGGTATTTTGGCACGAACGTCAATGATGCGGCGGCGAAGCTCATGGATAAGCTCTGATCGAGGGCGTCTGCGAGGATCTGGAGTCTCTAAGTGTAGAATCCAGCAATTGGGCCATGACCAACGCCCAGAACATGATGCCACCGCTCGAGTGGGTGAAATGCCATGCAACCCCAACCAAGAGTCCTAGGCTAGACAAAAGTCCACGCTCGCCGGTTCGAACTGACTTTAGGAAAGGACACCTCGAAAACAAAAGTAAAGTGAAGCCATTGACATGTATATTCCCTTGACGCCAGGACACCAGCACCAGCTACCTGTTCTTTCGACTCTAACAACAATCATGAAAAAGAAAGCGAAATATAAAGCGCGCTCCCTGACCCAACGGTCCGGTTCGCTTAAGCTCCCATGGTATCAGCCAACGCCTCCCACATCCCACATAGACATCATGTCAACTCTCTCGGTCCATCTCGCCCAACGCCTGCCCTCAACTAGCAACACGAGCAACTTCCGGGTCCTCATACCTCATCTCTCTCGCCCTGTCCTCTGGCCATGTTGCACAACATGCCAGGGACCCAAAGTTTCCCCACTTCCACGGTAGCAATTCACCACCTCTCCATTCCACATCCCCTCGATCAAGATCAAGCACCACCCTCCTCCTCATCCAGCGGCTCGACCCTGACCAAAATCTCCTCCAGCAGCCCCTCCAAGAACGTCCCGACCTCCTTCCCCATCCCCACGGGCTCCGCCTTATCAAAGTGATCGATCTCCTTGCAAACATGGGCCAGCTTGTAGACGAGCTTGCGGACCTTTTCGTGGGCGGCCTCGGCGCGCTGCTGTTTGGGGGTGACGGGGGGTGGCGGCATGCCCGGCTCGGCGCGGTAGGCCTGCTGCAGGTGGATCTGGCGGCGCTTGAGGGCCTCCTCGAGCGCCGGGAAGATGACGTCGTTGAGGGCGTCCAGGTCGCTGTCTGGGTTGGACGGAGAGGGCGTGGGGAAGGAGAGCGGCGCGCCGCTGCTGTCGAGGTGGTTGGGCAGCGGCCGCGGGAGCTCCTTGGAAATGAGCGGTTGGATGTGCTGGCTGGAGTAGGAGGGCTTCTGGGGTTGTTGTTGTTGGTATTGGAGCTGCGTCTGTTGCTGCGGGTAGAACTGGTACACGGCAGGGTGGACGTTGCTTTTGGTTTGGAGCGGCTGGGGGTGAAGGGGTTGCGGGTGAAGGGGCTGCGTCTGGGGGGGATGCGGTGGAAAGCCAGGCGGAGGCCTGGTGTATGCCGGCTGGTGTTGTTGTGGCGCTCCACGGAAGGGCGGGATCTCCGGAATCCTCATCCCACCAGGCCTCGAGGATGATGCTGTTGACTGGAGCGAGGGGCTTTGTTGCTGTATAGCCGAGCCGAGGTTCATAACGCCCATCTCGCGCTGGAGCTGTTCTTGTAAGACGCGGTCGTAGTCTGGCGATTCAGTCGTTGGGATAGGTGGCATGGGCTTCGATACGAGGGATGCACGCGGGGTTTCGATCCCTGTGAAGAGTTTCTCAGGGGAGGGTGGGAGCGGCACCTTGGCCGGTGACAAGGGGGCGACAGTTGGACCCGACACTGGTTTTCTTTGAGGAGATGATTGCCTGGAGGTGCCCGTCCCACTCGCTGCTTTGAGAGTAGTATCCCTCGGGTCAGCAGGAAGCTTGGTGGGGCTGGTTTCCCGTCTTCTCTCGTCGTGATCATCAGACGCATCGAACGCCCTAGAAGAAGACCTCGCATTCGTGGCCGAATCTCCCATAGGGTTGAGCAAGCCCGGTCTGTGAACGAGGTTGCCTCTTTCGCTGACCAGACGGACGGTTCCAAAGTCCCACATGTCCTCGTTCACAGGCCCTCGATTTTCGACTTGGTCACCGTCGTCACCATCAAAGTCGTCGTCGTCCTGCTTGTGGGTCACCGCCCATCGGCTGTGCCGCTCGATGAGCTCTGTCAAGTAGGTTGTCTTCTTGGCTCTTCTAACGAACGGGTGCTTCAGCATCTCTCTTGCGGACGGGCGGTCCTTAGGATCCCGCTGTAGACAGAGCTCGACGAAGTCCTTGAAAGCTTTGGTGAAGTTGCCTTCTAACCTCGGCGGCGAGTTTTTGGGGATCAAGAAAAGCACCTTCATGGGGTGGATGTCTGCGTAAGGAGGCTCGCCGTTGGCAAGCTCCAGTGCTGTGATTCCTAGCGACCAAACATCGGCCTTGTGGTCATAGCCGCTCTGCTTGATTACCTCAGGGGCCATCCAAAATGGCGTCCCCACGAAGGTGTTCTTCTTGGTCATGGTGGCCGAGAGCTGGCCGGAGACTCCGAAGTCGGCGAGCTTGACTTGGCCGTTAGCAGAAAGCAAGATATTCGCCGCTATTATTGTCTAGTAAGTATATCACTCGGAACGTGAAACACGCCTGGGGAACCTACCCTTAATGTCTCGGTGCAGTTTCTTGTCCGAGTGCAGGTAGTCGAGCCCCAGGAGTAACTCGCGAACGATAATAGCGATGTAGTCTTCCCCAATAAGTCCCGGCTTCATGAGGTCGGCACAGCTGCCGCCCGAGCAAAACTCCATGACGATCCATAGCTCAGCACCCTTGGCATAGGATCCATAGTACTTGGTGACATAGGGCGACTGCAGCTCTGACAGAATAGCGATCTCCTGAATGATGTCCTCCACTTCGTCCTCGGCACTTTCGATGTCGATGACCTTGATTGCGACGGACTGGCCGGTTCGCTTGTCTACCCTGTTAGAGTGTTAGTCCTAAAGAAAAATAGAATCCTGTGGCGTGGGTGCCTGGGCAATAACAGGTGCATACCCTTTGTAGACCTTGCCGAAGCTACCACCACCTGTTGGCCCAGTCAGTTCAAGTGTTCTTGTTGGCGCACAGGTAGGAGGCCCAACCAATGCAGTATTCCTTCGTATAAAGCACCTCCGGATCAAGCGACCCCTCGTTCTCGTCGTATTCTCGGGGTTCTCGGTCCACCATGGTGACTTGATAACGGAGAGACGTTCTAGGGATGGAACTGCTTCGAAGCCACAAAAAGGCTTTATGTCCGTCGTCACATACGTCTGGGTTCCTCCTCGTGCCCTACGAACCCAGTTGGGATTCTGTTTGTTATCGAAGGCTGTAAAAAGTCGGGGGTGGGTCGAAAAACGATCGCGGGATAGGTAGAATCGATATCGGTGGGGGACGAGGGCTCGAGTAGAAATTCGACTAGCAATCTAGCTGGGGCAAGAACGACCGGGAGGTACAGGCTGAACCGAATCCTATGTGGGTGCTGTATGTTGGCCCGATCGATCTAATTGGGAGAAGTTGAGATGGAAGGGAGGAATGCTATTGCTACTAGCTCGACTGTTAGCCAATGGCAGAAGTCAAAGTGTTGTTTGATGTAGCAAGCAACATTGCCAGTGATGGGTCGATGGGAATACCCTTGCAACTAGGAAAAGCGAGGGCAATCCAAACTTTCCTTGGCCGTAGGTAGTTGTGTATGGAGGTATGGAGGTAGTAGATGCCTACTGAGATAGGAGAGTGCTTCTAGGTGTAGCTCGTACCTTGATCGTCAATAGCCAGGGAAACTAACACAGCCTCGGGGCCTTCGAAAGGAAGTGAAGATCTCGGATTTAGGCAGGAACCGGATTCGGGGGGTTCAGGACGGGATTGCTCAACGTGGTGTGAGGCTGTTGAGAAATCCTCCGGAGGGGAACGGAACGGCCTCCCTGCGGTTGTCCCGGAAGCTCCTTTCACTGGGAGAAGTAGCAGTGTTAATGGCGTGTTTGGTTGCCAGAGACAGAACATGTGGGGTCGAGGAAACAAAAGCCAAGAGGGATTGTTTACTGTCCCGCAGCCCACGTTGCCATGATCCCCGCTCCCCGCCTCTCCACCTGTCAGGGGTCGAGGTGCTTGGCTGGGGTAGCTCGGCGCTTCACCGTGGCACGGAATTCTCCAACTGGCTGGAAGCTTTATCCAGAAACAAATGTCGATTCGAGACAGTAATAATCTAGCAAGATCATCCCTTCATAGATGTGGAATTCTTGGTCAAGATTATTTCTCTTACCTACACAAGCGGAATGTTTGCCCAGGGAATAAGATCTTCATGTACACGAGCGAACCATCAATCACCAAGAAAACAGAAAATAAGCCATGGCAGGGGTCCAGCTGCGACAGACACAAGTGCTGTGCTTGCGAATGTCTCAACCAGTGCTTAGCTCCCAGTTAGAATCACCTCGCACAACGTCTCTCAGGTGGTGGCTACTAATCGCTCATCACTTGCGATTCAATATCCCCGGGTTAGCTAAGTGTGGTGACGCATCACTCAACCAAGTTGACAAGCTGGTTGGTTGATTGGTGGGCTCGGTTGGCCCAAGGGAGGGACTCAGCTTCGGCCTCCCATGGGGCGAGCATCTTTGATTGGGCAACGGCTGGCGGACCTGAGTCTCAACTTCTTCGCTGTGGTTGTCGATCTCCCGCAAGATCACCAAGTTGGCCAAAATCCACTGGAAGCAGCAAGCGGAGTAAAAAGGGCCAATGTTCCGGCAATGCCTCTATCTCCTAGTTCTGTTGCTGGTGCTGTTCTCTGCGCCAAAGAACACATATACGCCATGCCGGAGCTTCGAGACCAGGGTCATCGCGCCAGTTCCACCTGGAAGCTGGAAAATGCGCCGTGAAATCTGCAAGCCCATGTGAAAACCCATCGCACCTTTGATAAGAGCGCAGTCTACCTCCCAAGCCCACCTCTCCTGGCGCCCATCTAGTGCAACCCACCCTTGCCATACCATGCCAAGCTTGAACCGAGGAGACGATGCCACACCAAAAAAAACTAAAATCCACGGAGTCCTCTCCACCATCCATTCCCCCCTTTCCGCCTTTCCGACTTCTCACTCAATAAATTCCAGCATAACCACAGCGTTCGCCAGGCCGGCTTTTTGGATTGTCTCGTCGAGATGCTCGATCAAATCAGCGCTGTTGGGCGGCATGGACTTGAGTTCAAACTCCACGCCCTCCTTGCCGGGGAGCGGCTCGGCCTTGAGCCACTCGTAGATCCGCGAGACGGGCTCGTCCAGACGGAACCGGCGAATCATGCGCCCGGGCGGGTTTCTGACCTGCAACCTGGTCGTTGTCTTCGGGTCCGCCGGGGGCTCGACATGAGGCCGGTCCGAGGGTATCCGGGCAAACGCGGACTCTTGTGGCGTGGAGGCTGCCGGTTCTCCAGCCGCCAACCCTGCTGATCCTGTCGAGGGCTGGCCATTCTCTGCCAGTGCGCCTATTGACTTGGTGAGCTCGTCGGGATCCTGGATGTTGGGTTGTTTTGTTCCGCCGTTTGCATTGAGGCTGTTCTGTAACGCCATCTCGAGCATTTCGTCCTCGGTCATCCGATCGACATCGACTACGCGCTCCGGCCGTTTCGCCTTAGAGACGGGGTTCTTGCTATTTTCTGACAGGCTGTACCGGTCAAGAAACTCGGCGAGTTGCGCGTGGAACTCGAGCGCGTTAGGGAAGGGACTACCGCTGAACACCTTGACCTGCTCGCCGGTCCGTGGGTCAATGATAGAGACATGTGGGTAGTTGTCTGGATTCTGGTGGCTTTCGTTGGGAAAGTAAAACGTGAGGTACTGCTCGGCCGCCATATTGTTCTTGTCGTACTGGAGGAAGATAAAATTCTCCCGGACGAGGGACTTGATGGCTTCGTCTTTCCAGATATCACGGTTCAGTGCTTGGCAGCTGAAGATGGATGTGTCCTGGAGATTCACCAGGATCCACTTCTTACTGTCCTTGCCTTCGTCCCGGGCTTCGTCCCAGCTCACTTGTGCCATCAAGTCGTATGGCGGACGGAACAAGTTCGCGAGGTGGGAGGCTCGGCCAGATCCTGACGATGCGGAACCTGGCGCCCCGGAGTTGTCCTCCCAGACAGATTGGGCGAATGGGTTGTTAGTAGGCCGAGCTGTGGAACATATATCAGCGAAAATCCTCACACATCACGTCAAGATCCAACTCACCGCGCGCTTGCTGTCTCCTGCGCATCTGCTCGAGCACGGCGGCGTGCGCGTCGTCGTCGTCACCCTCGCCGCCAAAACTTGGTCCGATCAGAGTCTCAGTTGTGCGGGCCATGGGGGCTCGTACAGCATCGCTAGATTCATCTGCCCCCGCCGGACCGGAGAACAGCTCATCTTGCAACCTTTTCGCCATCGCCGCGTCTTCTTCCTCCTGAGCCCGCCGGGCAACGCTAGCAACCTCCTCCCCATCATCGGCCTCGTCCTCAGTCATAGGTACGTCGTCGTCGTCCGAATCGATATGGATGACGCCTTGAGCATCCTCGCGGCCGATTTGCGGACGGTTGGGTCGGCTGAGACGGCTTGCAGGTGCTGTGGTAGCAGCGGCTGCCGACGAGCCGACATTGCTCAATGATCGTTGCAGATCTTCGTCTGTAAACCAAAGCTGGATTGCCTGCTCGAGCTCCGAGCCACAAAGTTCTAGCACGCGCTCAGCGGCTGTGCGGTTGGCTCCCGTGATGCCCACGAAGGACTCGATGTCTTCCTCGCTCGCCATACTCGCGGACGAGGGTTGGGCGCACACCGGGATCGGTTATCGGAAGATGCGAAGGGTCGCGTCGGTGATCCTAGTTGCCTACGGAGGCCCCGTTGAGTCTTGCAATAATCGGTATTATCGTGGCCGATGGCTAATGGTTGCCGGTTTAGAACGTTTGTCGGGGCAAGATAGGTTGGGCGAGGGGAATCGCGAACCTTCAGGCTCGAAAGTTGAAGCGGGGGGAGGGCGTATGGTACCCCGCGATTTTGATCGTGCGAGAGGTAAATAGTAACTGGGAAAACGAGCCCTTTGCTCCTCCTTGCTGCAAGTAAAACTGAAGCTGGGAGTCGGTGTGTGGAATGGTGAAAGGTTGGGTTCGGGCCCGGATACTGGAAAATGAAACTGTTGTGCAAGGCACAGTTGACAGGCTCTCCTCGGCTTGCGTTGAAGGCGGCCAACCTGTGACGCAAGGACCTAACAGCCCGAAGCCGGATCATTCAGATCCGACCCCGCCAAACCAACAGTGGCGGATTACTGGGGTTAGGGTTGTACTAAGACTTCGTAGACTCGACATGGAACTCCCTCCCTAAGTGAGCTAATACAGCGGTACACAATCAATATGCACAAGTAAAAGAACGGATGAAAGTAACTCCTGCTATACCTGGTAAGCATATTGTAGACCTTTTGAGGATAACATAACAATGCAAGGCGGTCTTTGAAGATTAGCAATCTTCCATGGATGCTTCGCTCCCCTGCTTAGTAACATGAAAGGTTAGCGGCGAAGCTGGGGCTCCTTTGAGCTTTCCAGGCCTGTCTTGCGTGTGCTGGGGCAGCCTGTCAGGAATCAGGGCACAGCTGATGCGGCACTGCTGCAGCCTCTGGCGTCCAACCCCACGTCGAACCCCAACACCTAACCTCAGCCAAAGACTTCCAGTGCTTTAAAGAAGTTCCGAGCTGCATCCGGGCTTGATTCCATTGTAGCTGACCCGATTACTTCAAGAATTATTTTGGCTTTTGTAACACCACATATCCGAATAGCCCATGAGAACTTCCATCATTTCATGAGCACGACCTCGAGTGCCCAACTCCACTTCCCTTCAACCTCCTCCATTCCCGCATTGGAAGTCACTCGGAAGCAAACAGCGGGAGACCCTGAGTATGGCAGCCCAAGTTGATGCAAAGAGAGAACTAGATCTCATAGAAAAGGTGGAATGGCGAATCCTCTCTGCATCCTCTGATGAAACGAAGCTTCAGGGGCTCTTGAAGGTGTACCTTGCCCCGTTGCTGTTGAAGGCTGGGAGCGAGCATGCGTCGGTTCGGAACAAGGTAACACATTCACCGGCGCCTTTCTTGGGCCAGGAATACGACACTAACCGCGCTAGTCATAGGTCATAGCCACATGCCAGACCATCAATAAACTGATCAAAGTACCAGGGTATGTGGTCCAGGCGTCCTTGATCAAGCCCAGGCGGGGCGACTGACATTGACATTGACACCTTGGAATAGCATCGTGCTCCCGGTTGGTGCCCTGCTGGACCAGTACAAGGCGACGGAACAGGCCCTTGTCCGTCACTTCGACCTGATCTACGTACAACACAGCGTAGCGAAGCTGGACGCTGATGAGCACCGGGCCCTCGCCCCTAAAGCTCTCCATGGCATCAGCAGGGGATCGCCGAGCTCACTCAGCCAACTCTTCAGTATCGCCCTGCGAATGCTTCCCGCAGTCAAGATTCCTTCACGAGGAAGCAAGGAAGATGTTGACTTCCGAGAAACCATGGGCCTAGCAGACCCAGAGGATGCCAAGTTCGTCGCAGAGTGGCTTGGGAAGCTGCTGTTGCTGCGGACAAATGCGACAGGCCCAACTCAGTCACCGGGTTTGATCGAGGCAGACATCAACTTCCTCACATCTGGCAAGCCGGATGCTTGGAACCCTGCGGCCGGCGGGTTAAACCTTGCGGAAACCCGAATCCAAGTCGTCAACTTGCTGGCTAGCGGCGCCTTTACCGACGAAGAGAAGTTTATCCCCGCCATTTACGCCGCGGCTAGCTCAGACTACCGCGTATCCGGCGTTGGGGATGACATGCTGAAAAGGAGCTCTGTCTCGCTCGAAGATCAAATCCTGGTTCGAAAACTGTTTGAAGCACACTCTCGGTTGCCAGCTCCGTACCGCATTCGCATTCTTGGGATTCTAAGCAAGTCAGAAGCAGCTACCACTTTTACCGCTGAAATCCTTGCTGCATTCCGCTTGAACGTCACCCTTCAAACTGAGTCGGGTGACGCCATGCAAATCGACGGCCAACCATCCGCCGTAAAGTCCTCGGGTTTGGAACGCAACAAGCTCCATCGAGCACTATTTGAGTTCATCAACTGGGTGGCGCGCATCGGTTCCGGCAAAACTGACTACGGCAAGATCGGCCCACCCCTAGTTGGTCTACTCCGAGACTTTGTCAGGGACCAAGGCTGGCCTAAGCCCGTACGCCAGTCGATTGACGAGAGCACTCTGCGCTCAAGGGCGTACGAGACCATCGGTATCCTTGCCAAAGGGGCGGTCATGTCAGACAGCGAACGACTCTCTTTGACCGGGTGGCTGTTTCGCTCCCTCTCTGAGGATCCGACCCCTGACGTTGTCGTCAACATTGACGGCGCCTTGTCCAGTCTCACAAGTCTGTTCAAGCCCCCACACGGGTTTTCCATCAACACGCAACTCCAGTCAATCCTCCTGACGTATATGACGCTAAAGGACGACGATGGAGATGCCGTCCGGAGCTCCCGTCACGCTGTCACCAAGTGGGCCAACAATTGTCTGCTCTTCTCTGACGTGTACGCGCGCTGGATCGATGTTCTCGCGATCGCTGGACGACCAGACGAGCGCAGCGACGTGGTCGAGGAGGGCCAGAAGGGGTTAGACCCATGGACGTATTACGCCAACGACGACAAGTCGCGGGCTTTGCCCGACTGGAAAGAGATGGTTCAGATGTTCTTCAAGGACTCTATCGTGCCGCTCAACGCTACTTCACTATGGGGCAACCAAGGAATGGACGTAGACGATACAGGCGTCTTTGTCAACTTTTCTGCCCCATCACTCCTAGCTTTTCCCGTCGCTGTCGATTATTGCAAGCGGATCTTATTCCTGACAGCGCTCAAGGACTTTCAGGTTGAGCCTGGATGGGAGCGGCGGCTTGGGACGCTTTTGCAAACCGACTTGTCCAGCCGGCTGACGATTCGGCAATACCTGTCCCCGTTCACCCGCCAGGAGCACGCTCTCTCCCGCCTCTTGCGAGCTGCATTTGAGGGAATGATCATGGAAGACGCGAGGATCGCTGAGCCGTGTGCCCGAGCGTTTGTCGACATCGCGTCGCTGTCGCCACGGGCCATCTTAGCACACCTAGCCCCCCGGTCGATCGAGCTCCTGCCTTTGATCAGGTCCAATAAGAAGGAGCTCCGGGTGTTTGGATCACGGGCCTTTGGAATTCTTGCGGCTCATCCTTCAAACACAGCCGAGGCGGTCGCTAGCTTCAAGGAATCACTGTCCAGCATCGCAGGAAACCTCACCACGGCGGTGGGATCGGAGCTGAATGCTGTCGAGGGCGCGTTCGTGGCTCTTGGTCATTTGGTCTCGAGGCGGATCTACTACGCCGCAGATGGGGCTGACAGTACAGCTACCAACCTTGGCGAGATATTACCAACACTTCAGGCGGTTTCTTCCAAAACAACGTCTACTCAGGAGGCGCTATTCGAGGCGTACTCCCAACTTTGGACCGCGGGCATCCAGGCGGTACCGGAAAATAGCAACGCCGGAGAGAGTCTCCATTCTGTCTTGTCCAAGGAGTTCATCGATCCACTCGTGATCCATGCGAAGAAGAGCAACGAGAAGGCCATCACCGCCCTCGGACGGCTTGCAATCTCGGCTCCAGTATCCGGAGCGGCAGACGGCAACGCAACCGATGACACACTCGGTTTGATCCTCGAGAAGTTGTACTCCTTGTACGAAATCAGGCAGGCCGAGGTGCACTTTGCTGTCGGTGAAGCCATCGCAGCGGCAGTTGCATGCTGGAACGCCGACGTCGTGCGGCTCACTGTCGATGTGCAAGCCGAAACAGCTAACTACGAAGTCCCCAAGCGCGGTGCGCGTCTTACCAAAGTCCTGGAGAAGCTCCTAACAGACTGCAAGACCACTAAGCCATCTTTGCTCAAGGCTTCGGGTATCTGGTTGTTTTGCGTCATTCAACACTGCTCTCACTTGGAGGAGATCCAGTCGAGACTTCGAGAGTGCCAGGTTGCGTTCATGCGTCTTCTCAGCGCAAGAGACGAGCTTGTCCAGGAGACCGCCTCCCGAGGGCTCGCGTTGGTGTACGAAAAGGGTGACGCGGACCTCAAGGGCGAACTCGTTCGAGATCTCGTTTCCTCATTCACGGGTTCCGGGCCACAGCTCAAAGTCGATCAGGAGACGGAGCTCTTCGACGCTGGCGCCCTCCCCACCGGCGATGGAAAGTCCGTCACTTCGTACAAGGACATCGTCAGCCTGGCAAACGAGGTTGGCGATCCGAGTTTAGTTTACAAGTTCATGTCGCTCGCGACCAATGCCGCGACCTGGTCCACTCGATCCGCCTTTGGGCGCTTCGGGATCAGCAACATCCTCTCTGAGTCCGAGATCGACCCCAAGCTTTACCCAAAGCTCTACCGTTACCGCTTCGACCCTAACCAGAACGTCCAGCGCTCGATGAACGATATTTGGAAGGCATTGGTGAAAGACCAAAAGACCGTCATGGAGACACATTTTGACAGCATCATGAAGGATTTGCTAAAGAGCATCCTCGGCAAAGAATGGCGTGTCCGTGAGGCCAGCTGCGCTGCCATCTCTGACCTGGTGTCTGGCCGGCCTTTCCCCATGTACGAGCCATACTACAAGGATATCTGGACCGCGGCACTCAAAGTACTTGACGACGTCAAGGCCACGGTGCGTAACGCGGCGCTACATCTCTGCATTGCACTCTCCACGACGCTTGTCCGCCAACTCGAGGAATCCGGCTCTACCTCAACGGCCAATGCCATGATGAACGAAGCTCTCCCATTCCTACTCTCCGACAAGGGCATAGAGAGCGGTGCCGAAGATGTGAAAGTATTCGCCACCATCACCGTCATGAAGATCGCCAAGAGCGGCGGCGATGCCCTCAAGCCCTACATTCCCACCATGGTCCCGCACCTCCTCGATCTCTTGAGCACCATCGAGCCCGAAGCCATCAACTACCACTACCAACGCGCGGGCGAAGACAACCGCGAGAAGATCGACAAGCTCCGCAGCGCCATGGTCTCGCGCAGCCCCATCGCCGAAGCCATCGACAACTGCCTCCGCAGCGTCGACGTCTCCGTCATGAAAGACTTTGCGCCCAAGCTCCAAGACTCCGTCAAAACCGCCCTCGGCATGCCCACCAAGATCGGCTGCGCCCGCGTCATCTCGACCCTCGCCACCCGGCACACCCTCACCTTCGCCCCCCACTCCCCCACCTTCCTCACCCTCCTCGAGAAGCAAACCCTCGACCGCAACGACGAAGTCAGCCAAAACTACGCCCGCGCCGCCGCCTACCTCCTGCGCATCATCCCCACCCCGGACGCCAAAACCCGCTTCGCCGACCACCTCGTCACCCTCTACCTCACCTCGACGGACGAAACCCGCCGCCAAAAGGTCGCCGACGCCGTGCTCGCCGTTGCCAAGATCTCCCCGGACCACTTCGCCGCCCTCGAGACCCATCTCCTGCCCTTCGCCTTCCTCGCCCGCCACGACACCGACGACTACGTGCGCAAGGCCGCCCGCGACGTCTGGGACGCCCAGGCGGGGAGCACCGCCCTCACCGTCGTGCGCTACCTGCGCGAGGTCGTCGCGCTGGTGGAGGCCTGTCTGGGCACCGCCCAGTGGGCGCTGAAGCATGCGGGCGCGTTGGCGGTCGCGGCGGCCGTGGAGGGGGTGGTGGGCGCGGGCGAGGCGTCCGGCAGAGCGAATGTTGATGCGTTGGCGGCGGTGTGGCCCGTTTATGATAGGGCGCTGGCGCTGAAAGACGTTTGAAGAGAAGGAGAAGTTTGCTGGAGCCGCTGCCCGAGTTTGTCAAGGCGGCGAGAGCGCTGTGGGAGGCGGATGCGGGTTTGGCGGCGCAGTTGAATAAGGTGGTGGTGAGGGAGGCCAAGCGTAATAATGAGGTGTACCGGCCGCATGCGTTTGCGTGTTTGTGGAAGGTTGCTGCGGAGAGGGAGGACCTGGACATGCTGGGGGAGATTGTGGGGATTGTGGAGCCGTATCTTGCGGTGGAGGAGGAGGAGGAAGATGGCGATGCGATGGATGTTGACCCGCCTAAGGGTGGGAAGGGGGCGAGGGGGGGGATGGATCTCAAGGCCCAGACGGTTTGGGCTGCTACGGAAGCCGTTGTGAAGGGGTACAACCGGATCGAAATGAAGAAACGCCCTGTGGCTATTCTTCGGGAGATTGTCCTCGCGCTTGAGACCGCAGCTGGTGGTGGCAAGGGGAAGGCCCTCAACGCCCGGTCGCCGTGTGTTGCGAAGCCGGAGTTTGCGGCCGTCCGCCGGGCGTTTTGGTATGACTGCGTGCGGGAGGTCCTGGAGGAGGCGCTCAACGAGGGTGCTGTCCCTGATGGTGAGGGTGCTGGGTTGGAAGGTAAACGTGAGCTCCTCACGTGGTTTTTCAACACCCTGGATATGGAGACGGATGATTCTGGGACTGAAGACCAGCGTCTTGCGAGGGCCAAAGCAGTCAAGGCTACGATGCAGCTGGGCAAGGGCATCGGGCTCGAGGCGGATACGGAGTGGGTGTCGGGGGTGAAGACGGCGGTTGATACCGCTGTGGGTAGGGAGAGGTCGCTTGAGGTGCAGAAGGCATGGCGGGAGTGTCTGGTGCTGCTCAAGTAGACAGGTAGGTAGTTCAGTGTGAGGGTGGCCCTCACTACGAATAGCTACCCAATTTGCTTTACTTGATGTTTATGATGAACTCTCGCATCTGCTCCGCTTCGTGTCTGCTTCCTTCGTTTCTGCCTCACCGGTTCATAATCGCCTATCTTCAATCTCAGAGGATGGGCACCCTTTCAGACAGAGTGCGGGTTTGTAGTGGATTCTGCCCACATCTCTCATACATTCCCAGTCCGTAGTTTGCGCATTCACACAGTCACCGCATAACTATAACTCGGGCATTGACTTCAATGACCCAGGCGCTTTTGGATTACAATGAGTGAGGCGGCGGACACCGAATTGTCGGGCCTACCTTGTATCGCCTTTTTTATGAGAGGAGCCTATAAACTCACCTCCATCCGGCACTTCGTATCATTCATGAATTCAACATTTACCACTCCCAAACATGCGTTCCATCCGAAAGCTTTAACTTCTATAACTGATAACTACCGGAGGTTCATTCGTTGCTTATCCGAGTCACGAGATCGAAAGATGGCGAACATTATACAGGATAACGCAGTGTCTAAGACTGAACAATAATACTATGAAGTCACCTAGCCATCTCTGATTAGATGCTAAAGTGCCTTTGGGTTGTCTTTCTTTACGAAGTTGCTACTATAGGTAATCGTATTTCTCGTGATCCCAGGTAACAAGTCACAACAATATCATGTGGCTGTGGTTGGTTGTCCCTCGCAACCATCGGGTTAACCTTTTTTTCCTCGATCACATACTCCGAACAACTAACACACGGCACTCGCGGCCGGCGAAGCCTTTGGCCACATGGGTGGCGTTGTCGTCTTCTCTTTTTCGACGACTGAGAAGTAAAATATGGAACACGCCACCTCTCAGGTGACTGGTGAGAGCACTGGTCCTCGCTGCTTCACCGACGACGTCACTGGAAGAGCAATGCGGGCCATGCGTTTGGAGTGAGAATGCCAACGGGAGTGACATCTGAATCTTTGGCCACTTCTCCGCCACCTAGGCAACCAGGCAACGGCGCCTCGGGAGACTCCGGGTGGAGATGGCGATCTCAAGACGGTGGTGGCAGGTCTAAGCTTTTGATTGAATCACCTCAGCTAATAGCAACGATTCACGATGATGCAATACCCCACTCTCCCATCTCTGGTGACGACGATGGTGTCTAAGTGAAGTCTTGTCAGATCGCTTCCCCGCACACTAGAAACTGGTGCTCGGGCCCTCGAGGTCAGAGCGCCGTCTGTTGACGACAGTGACGGCACTAGTTGTCTCAGACGCCGTCGGCGAATCAGTGTGATCAGCGCGGGCAGATTGGAAAGCTGTCGTTTGCAACACCCCGTGGGCTGTTCTCGGTTCTTGGCCCAGAGTCAGTCTTTACCGTCTTCTCGGAGGTCTGACAGAGTCGCAGGAAGCCGGGCTGCATGTATGTACGTTGATAGTGCCTTTGAGTTTGGACAACCCCGCCCTTACTGAGGCCAAGATGGGCAATGGGTGACCACGAACTTCTTGGTCGTTGTGGAGGACTGCCATGCCCGTCAGTGGTTGGGGTGCCAATGCGCCCCTGCAGCCTAACCGCTGTTGTGCGGCTCCGGCTGTTTGGCCAAATCGGACCGTTGCAGCTGGGGCACCGCACAAGAAATGGTTGCCACGATGCCAGGTGTGTGCTTTGTTTGATGCAGAGCCTAACGGTGAAAGGTGTTACGGTTACCTGGTTGACTCAGCGACCTCTCGCGGGGCGGTGCACTGCCCGGTTACTTGGCCAGGAAATCGTCGATATCGCGCAGATGACGAGGGTTGACGGGGTCCTCAGGCTGCCTTGCCCTTGTCCTTGACACTGGCGATGTCGATTCACATGAAGAGTCGTAGCTACAAAGCGGATAGAGACGGCATTGATCAAAGTTTAGCAGACCAGATCTGGCTGATCCCGTGAGCTGACGTTGTCGACGAGAGCCTTCTATGGAGCACGACACCTGCACGGTATGTGCGGTAAGACCGCTTCGCCTTACGTGCGGGACCTGGTACATGATGGAGACGACATTCGCGCCCTCAGCATCGCAGCGAATGACGGGCGAGAAGACAGCCACAGAGCAAACACGCGGATAAGGTGATTGATAGAGACACACCCGACTTAGGATTTTAAGGGGGCGCGGGGTTTAATTCATAAGGGAACGCGGGTTGCCTTGACTGACTCGTTAAATTCTGACGTGAACACGACGGGGGATTTTCTCGCACACCTTAGCCGTACAGTCTCGATTGAAAAATGTAATCTACAGCAATCACAAAACGGGCAAAATTGACGTCGATAATAACTCCTGTTTTTGGGTGGCTTCCGGGTCAATGGTAAACGAGATCTTGGTGATCTGCACGGCATTAAGGCGGCGGGATGGTACCACCACGTGTCGCGGCCCAGATACGCAAGGGGTGAGAGAATCCACCCGACAGCGACCTTCCTCCAGCGGGAGCAGCAGACCGGCTCAAGACTGGTCAATGTCGTTGAGGGGGAATCAGCTGGCCTCGGTCTAGGCTTGACAATCGGTGAGTGCGTATCAGTGGTACGATCTGATTAAGCCGGTTGATTCGTTGATCAATTTCATGCAGGTGATCGGAAGGGTGCAGTTGACTTGCATGTACATAATCTGCACATCTGCACATGCCTTTCCATGCAGACCCCGGGGCCGAATCATCACCGTCTGCCCTTGAGTCCTGTGTACGGAGGAGTTGGAAGGGCAATGTCCCAGCATCGGATCGTGAAAAGTCGCCGGCTCATATGACGGCGGAGCGATGCGCTACATCGGCTGCAGAGGAAGCGCGAATGCTGGTGAGAGGGTGAAGGGGCTGAGGGGATAAAAATCCCCGTGGCGATGCCGACACCCGAATGGAATTTCGATTCGCTCCACACTGCCATGACGTCCGACTGGGCCGGCTTCAAGGCGAGACTGGCGACGTCAGCCAGTAGGAAAGCTGGGACGGGATCTTTCAACAGCTTCCAGTCTGTGCGCCTCTCCAGCTTCAAACGCCTACCCCTGCTGAGCCCTAAACATAGTGGGGAAGGGTGTTTCTGCCCAGCCAGGCTAGCCTCCCAGCGCTTCAAGAAACAACACGACAACACAACGCAACCGCAGCTGGGTTTTGGCGGCCGGTCCGAGACATTGGCTGCTCATATCCGTCTTGCTTGCGCTGTCGAGGCGCCAAACTAACAACAAAGAATGGTCGCCCCGGGGAGTCGAGGGTCGAAGATAAGATCCATTGTCGCATGCGTGAGGGCTCCGTTCATTGTCACATTCCGCCATGAACCGCAACCTTGAAGCCAAGCAAGACGCGATTTGTATGGATGTACATAATTCGTACACGTACCTGAAACGAAACAAATGACGTTGTTTGGATTGTCACTTGAGCACTGCATGTGACCTGACTATCAATGCTACCTCCAGCTGGACGTTTGGCGAGTTGAAGCTTAACGGGCGGCGATGCAATGGGGGCACGGAAGGGTGTGTCCCTAGGTCCATCAAAATTTGTTCGCTCTTCCAATGGCTTGCGCATCATCTCCATGAGGGTCCTGGGGCGCACTCCGCTGGGCGGGAAGCAGCAACCATTGCCGTAAAATCTTGTGATCTGTCGGAAGCTGCAGCAGTGGAGACTGAGCGGTCGAAGCAGCAAAATGTCTGGACGCTGAGGGATCGCTGGCAACTCGCCCGACCTTGAGCTTTTTGATCGGGTGGCGGAAGTGGCCATCGCTCCATGTACAAGATACCTACATACAGGTATGCGCTTGCCTGCGTCGTGTAACAAACACACTGAACGAGCACGGGGAGGCTTGAGGGGCATCCCCATTGCTGCAGAAGCCGGGAGTGTATCAGCAAAACCCAAGTCGGTATATTTTGGGGGTGTTTATTGTATTTTGGTAGGTTCTAGTTTGGGACACGTAGCAATCAATTACCTAGGCTGTTCGGGATGATACATTGCATTGTCGTTGTGTTTTTCGCGGGTTTTGACTTCTTCACCCCGCCGTCCGTGATACGGAGTCGCCGGAGAAAACGGCCGGCGAGCGTGCACCCCAACGTTGTATTGTGGTAGCCTGGGGGTGTGTTTTGCGCAGCCGGGTGCATGGCACTCAGTAACAGCAGGGGCTGCCGACGAGATCGTTGCGCTTGGGTCGGCCGCTTTGGGCTGGGCTTTCCCCACCCTACCAATCCACTCGACAGGCAAATTCTCCTCTCGACACTCGGCGCCTTCCCAGTTTTCTATCTCCCACACTGCATTCTCTCCACAGCGCCCCTTCAGTCTCTGCTCTGTTTTTTCCTTTTCGTTTCTGCCCCTCTACCACCCGCTCCCCGCGTGCTCCTCTGCTGTTTTTTTTCTCCTTGCGCCCAGTACTGCTTGCGATTTCGAAAAGCATCGTTTTGCTGTGTCCGTTGCGGCCATTGTGTCGCACTTGGCGTCATTGCTTCCGGCAGTCTTTTTCGGCAGTCGAGACAAGACCACGTCTCGTCTTCCCCGTAATCGCCTGTCAACCGCTTCGTGGCATAAGGATAGGAGATTTTCTAGCCACCAGCTTTCTGTAACAGTAAGTTCCATTACCCCTGCCAGTGAATCGTGTTTGTCAGGCCTCTGGATATTGTACCTCGGATCAAGTGGAGCTGGATGCTGTGGTCGGATATGGGACGGAACTTTGGTCGTGGCGCGCGGGTGGGCTTGGACGTCTAAGCGGTGACTGCTGGTTCCGGATACTGGATTTGTCTACGACACTCCTTGGGTAATCCCTCGACTTCCGTTCGCGATGCGCCCCTTCGAATCCACCTCCGCCGCCGTCGAACTGCGAGAACTCCAGTAGCCTCCTCGGACCTTAAACCCTCACCATCCGCGAATCGCCGTATAATCGTTCGTGATACTCGATGTGCCGAAACTTCTCGCCGGAGTGCACCGCCGTTGGTCTTGGGAGATTGGATCGAACTACTGGGAGGGGAGGGGGGAGACTTTGCGTGCGAGGTTCCATCGGAGTGCGACGGTACATAAACTTTACCGATTCCCAACATTCGCTACAGCCAATCGAGGAGGCTTCCCTATGCCGTCAATTATGCCGTACCCCTGTCGAGCAGTTGGGACCTGTGGGAGCAGACCTTGGATGGAAATCAGTCGATCCTGCGTTGAATACCTTCAGCCTTGCGGCCAATCTTCCGAACGAAACTCGGAAGTTGCGGTCCCCTGGCCCTGGTGTTAGTCTTTGGACATCAGGAGATTTCTCCACAACGAATTCCTCCTGGCGCTTTGATACGAGCGTTGATACAAGCGCGTCCGCCGTTACAAATCACCATCGCTTGGTGTCTTCAGCTTGACGGTAGAAATTCGTTTCAGGTTTCCTCTGTGCTCATAGCACCCGCTTTGGTTGTGGACGGACGCCCAAGGGACCAGCCAAGGGTAGCAGTCATTTCGCATCCCTTCTTGGGGATGGAAACTCATAGACTCTCACGAAACACATGGGTTTCAACGAGCACGGTGTTTTCTGGTCCTTGCCGCAACAATCACCGAAGATGTCCCCTCGAGTGGCCGTTTTGGTATTCCGAGGTCTCAGGGCTACTGGGGTACCTTCGACACGTTCTGGGGGAGACCGAATGGCAGCGGTGTTGGGGTTCACACTCCGGACGACCGTACCCGTGCTCCACCATGGTTGTGGATATGAGGCTCGAGGTCAGCAATTCTACTAGGGCAATTCCTAGCCACGGAGGGGTATGACGTCGAGAGCGAAAATGAGGATTCAGTCAAACTCAGGATATGGCCTGGCTCAACCAACTCTTGCGTCCTGCATCATGTCCCGCGATCGGACTTGGTGAGGTGCCCTTGTCTGTCCTCGAGGGCTCGCTCCAGCGGCGCAAGACAGGTCTTTCCAGAGAGCTGCCCAGCCGCCCGCCAACGCAGACACCATGCGATCTCCAACTCGTCTCGAAGCCTGTCTACGAATTTGCGCTTCCTACGCGGCTCACACCGGCCACATTTCAAGACCATTACGGAGGCTCAGTGGTGCCAGCGGCCGGATTACTTCCTTGAGGCTTCATTCTGCGGTGATGCACAGAGCTCCGAAGCTGTTGGTTTTCCTCTCGCCTTGAAGAGGTTCCTGTATTCGCCATGCGATTTCGTCCATGCAACGGCGATCTTGCAACTTGACGGTGCCCTTCCCGGTCTTGGTTCCTTTGCTGGTTCCACCGTTCTACTCGGTCCCTGAGTCCCAAGCAAGGTCCGGTTTCGCACGCCGCTCGCCCGATCACTTCTCCCCAGCCTCTCCGAAGCGTTGTACGAGTACGGGCTTACACGACAAACCAAATCTCGAGCATTATTGGTGCTGGCAATGTTCCAGTTTACGAACCCTTCGCCCTGAGCCATCGCCACCCGGACTGCTATTTCTTACTCGTGCTCTGCAGCAATCACTCCTGCTTTCTTCGGATGCTAACGATATCCTCAACAGGCTGCATTTGGTTTGGTTCGAGCGTATTTCGGATACCGTTGAACCCTCGCCAGGATCCAGTATCCGACTTCGCTTCGAGGGGCCAGCTTTACTCTTCCGTATTCATTCCGAATCTTCTGCCCTTACCCGTTTTGTCTTATCGGGACTTGCCCAAGGCTTCCGCGATCTCTTCGTATCTTCGAACGCTGCTCTTCGGGGTCTGAGTTTCACGGCGTCAAGGCGTCAATCACAAGAGTTGTTCTTCGGATCCTGGATACCGTCTTCGATTTGGCTCAACTTCATTACAGCGGTTTGCCCGTGAGCGTTTCAGATTCCACTAGGCAAATTTACACTGCCCTTGCCTCAACTTGATCGGTATGTCTTTGACTCTCTATTTATCGTAAGCGGCGCCACGGGTTTCGATTCCTGCGGCTTCGGTCGGCCTGCTGTCTCTTTGGTTCTGCCAGCCGGGCCTCCCAGGAAAGCGGCCGCACGCAGGCGTGGTTAGCAGGGATCCCTTGGCGTCAAGATCAAGCTCGGCGTCAAGATCAAGCTCGGCGTCACTGCGGATGGCCCAGGCCGTCCGCCGGAGTTCTCATCTAACGCTTGGCACATCGCGCGAGACGCCTGAAGCAACAACAACCCGATCGCTTGCCCACGTCCGTCATCTGACGCAAGCTGTGATCTCATTTTGCTTCTCCATAGACACGGTGGCTAACGGGCACGGGTATCCTAGGTCTGCGGAAAACATTGCAACGGATCACCATTCTACTCCTTGCGTCCTTACCCCACGAGTCCTCGTCAAATTCGCTGTGGGTGACCCTGTTACTGCCTCATTCTGCCTGACCGCCCCTTTCATTTCACCTCTCGGGATGGCAAGGTGCTTTCCCGCCCACTTTACCAGACCCCTTGCCTTTTGGGGAGATGGAGGCGCGCACCAGGGCTGTGGGCCGAGCACAAAGGTGGCCCTGCCTTCAACATCCCAGAGGGTGGCCGCCCAAATCCCAAAGCCTGGTTCCCCACACACCGCGCCTTTTTCCATCCACCCCTTGTTGCTTATGTGAATGCTGACTTCGACAGGCATATTCTTCGGCGTTGGTCTCTTCCTTGTAGAACGTTGCTAGGTAAGTAACGGGTTTTCTGGTGTTATCCACGCACACAAACTCCTCTCTCATCTCCGTACCCTCGAGAAAACACATAAAATATCCTGGGATGAAGTCGGTCTCACTACACTATTCCGAGTAGACATTCTCGAAGTCTTGGGCGCGACTCGAGATCCTCTCTTTTCTTCCAAATTTGAACACTCGTTGCGAGGCTCGCCATTATAAAGCCTGTGCTACGATCCTAACTACAACTCCACCAGCCTTACTGCCTGAACAACTGGGGCGAGGGTCAGTGCTTGTTGCCCGATTCCGACTTCATTTGGCATTCTCCTTCTCGCACGAGTCAGGGATTTGATTCACAATGGGGGGTTATGCAGATGCCTGTTGTTTTTTGTTTACACGGGGGTTCATGTAAACAACTAACCCACTCACCTCACCTTCTCGTTCTTCGGGGGCGATGTGGGAGGCGAGATATCAGGTGCAAACATGGGATGAAGGTTACGTGGCAGCCTGCGGAGTACCCACCCTAGATACGATCTCCGGGCAGGATCTCGATTTCATCGTTGATCGACCTGAAAGTCTCGAGCGAGACATCAGATGGGTGGTTGGGTTGGGGTTGTGTGGAAGTTCACGTGATACCATACCCCGTACCCATCTGGAGTATCCTCTCCCTTGGGACCCTCCGCTTGGGGCCATATAAACTACCCCGTCCCGCTTCCTTTTTCACCTCTCTCACCTCTCTTTCTACCCTCCTCCCTCCACCCTCTTTCCACCCTCTTTCTCTGTCATCTAAGTTCCAGCCCCTCCATATAAACTGGACCTTCCCATTTTCCTTTCCCCTCGCGTTCTACTTCCCTCCACCATCTTTCTCTACCAACCACCGCCACCTTTAGCGCGTTCGGCGACTTGACCACTTCTTTCGCCCAGCTTCGTGCGTTCGTACGATCATTAACCACCAACTCTACAGCTCTGAATCATCATTTCATCGGCGATATCATCGTTTCTACGTCGAACACAAGTAAGTTATTACTTTTTTCTTCTGTCTCCCGAGCGAGTTGGCCGCCTTGGATCATCGGTTCCTAAGAGTCGATTTTCTCTGCCCTCGAGCTTCCTGTTACATTAAGCGAACATCACGCTCAGTTCGACCTTGTAATCCCTCGGGTTATCCTCCGTTTTTACTCTTGCCCAAGTATGATTCTTGGACTCAGCTAATATTGTTGATAGAATCATGGCTGAATATACCGCTACCGGCCCCCCGGGCGCTGCCACTAACGGCTCGAACATCAACGGCAACGGCGATGCCAACTTCGCCCCCCCCGCCCCTATGCCCAGCTCCAACGAAGCTGCCAAAACTTTGTGGTACGTTGGCGTCATTATCGCGTTTCTCAAATCTATCGGCTAACAATCGTGCTAGGATGGGCGAAATGGAGGGTTGGATGGACGAAACTTTTATTAAGAACATCTGTCGCACTGTCCTTGGTGAAGATGTCCAGGTCAAGGTCATCCGTGACCGCAACTCCGGGTATGTCACTCTTCTTTTTCCCTAGACATTGCCTGTATGTGCTAATCCGAAGCTCTTCTAGCAATGCTGGTTATTGCTTCGTCGAATTTTCGACCCCTGAGGCCGCCCAGAAGGCTCTAAGCCTTAATGGCACACCGGTGCCGAATTCTACCCGGGTTTTCAAACTTAACTGGGCGTCCGGCGGTGGTCTCGTCGACAGACGGTATAACCTCCAGGCCCACTATCGTCATAAACTCCTCCTAACCAAGTTACAGGGATGACCGGGGCCCCGAATATAGCATCTTTGTGGGCGACCTCGGCCCGGAGGTCAACGAGTTCGTCCTCGTCTCATTGTTTCAATCTCGGTTCCCATCTTGCAAATCAGCGAAGATCATGACCGATGCCATGACTGGCCAATCCCGCGGTTATGGCTTCGTCCGGTTCAGCGATGAGTCAGACCAGCAGCGTGCGTTGGTCGAGATGCAAGGCGTATACTGCGGCAACCGCCCGATGCGCATCTCCACGGCAACCCCGAAGACTCGGTATGTCGACCACTATTAGCTTCAAGATGAAAACTAATCCCCCACAGCTCTCACCAGTATGGCGGTCACGGCCAAGCCCAGGCCCAAGGTGGCAACCAGATGATGTCGGCCGTCCCGGGACATCCTGGCCCTATGTGGGGAACTCCCGCCTTTTACGGTCAAGCCACTCCCTTTAACCCGCTGCAACCCATGAACCAATTCACCGATCCCAACAACACCACCGTCTTCGTTGGTGGTCTGTCTGGCTACGTCACCGAGGATGAGCTTCGCTCGTTCTTCCAGGGATTTGGCGAGATTACCTACGTCAAGATCCCTCCCGGCAAAGGCTGCGGTTTCGTGCAGTTCGTTCATCGCCATGCCGCCGAGATGGCGATCAACCAAATGCAAGGGTATCCGATCGGAAACTCGCGTGTCCGCCTCTCTTGGGGCCGTTCGCAGAACAACTCGGGTGTCGGCACCCCTTACCGCCCGGCCCCGCCCCCTCCCCATTACATGGGCGGTGGCATGCCTCCCCATGGCGGTCCTCCCGGCCCTGGTGGCCCCTACGGTGGCCCTCCTTTCAGCGGCAACCCGACCCAGGGTCCCCCTCCTGGCCCCATGGCCGTAAGTTTGCGCTTTCCCCGCTCAGCCTCGCCTCCGAAGTCCAGTGCTAACGATCATCCACAGTAACTTTCGTTGTGAGCTCATATTACTCGTTATGTGCTGGAGTTTGGGGAAAGGTGTAACGGTCTCGGAAAAGCATCAAGGGGTTGACAGTTTGAACTTGGCTGCCCTTCTTCCCCGTTCTGGACCTCGTCTGGTTTTCACCATATCTTGCTTTGTCTTTCTGGGGCATTGCTAGGCGTTTTCCGGTTCCGCTGTTCGTGTGCTTGGCTTTCTCTCGGCGGCATACTCTCTCATGACGAGTCACGAGGAACGGATAGGATGATGGCTGGCTAAGCAGATCGTTTCTCGTTTTCATTGCGTTTCTTTTTTCTTCTGGCCGCTGCGTTCTCGCAGCAGCAGGCCTCACGTTCTTTTCGTTCGTCCCCCGCGGTCTACTTCACTGAGTTTGCCGTGCCGGGGTCAAGTCTGGGATATCAGAGAAGCTGATGGGTGAAGACATCTCGACGTCTTGGGCCCGTTTAGCTCGGAATTCTCTGGCTGGGACATGCTTGGTTGGTCCTTTCCTCCCTTGGGCGGTCCTTTGGTCCTGGTTGGTTGCTCCCGCGGCGGCTTCATTTATGGTCAGTATTTGGGGGACGCCTATTACTTCTGGCGCGATGCAATTCACATCATTCATTAAGTTACTGCGTGCTCTGTTTTGTCTTGTGGATGCGCATGTTTGTGCACCGATGCCTGCTCGCTCCTCTTTGCTTTGCCTCGTGTCACTCGTCAACTTCCTTGGTTGCTTGCTCCCTGCGGCGCCTACCGGGGCTTCCGTTGCTTCTCCTTACTGGGTATATCTCACGTGCTGTTTCTTGCCTTCAGTTCTGTGGTGTGGTTGGGGTCTTCCCGAGTACCCTGCTTTGTTCGCGCAAGCGGGTGAGCGGGCTGGGAAGCGTTACTTGGTGGTGTAGCAGGAATGCTTGGTCATGGGGCGGTCGTGTGTGTTTCGATGGATAGGTCTATTGGCTTGTTTGCCGGCAAGATGTTAGTGCCGCGTTCTACAAGGTCTTTGAGAGTCGGCGGGTTTAAGTTGTGGTCCTCGACGGCGCCAAGCTCTATTGTTTGTTCTCTGGGATGGTACCTATTTTGGTTTCTTTTAGTGTGTGGCAGTCTTTCCTTCGGGCTTAGGGCGGGCGGTTCGTTCGGGCTTAGTTTCGTCACCACGTTCTGTACCGGACATTCTTTACAAGGTGGGGTGTGGTTTTTGGGACAGAGTAACTGGATAGCTAACCTTCGAATGGGTTGTTTAACCCGACCACCGCGGTGTGAGCCTTGATGGCTGGTGAGCTGTGATGTGGTGTGATCCAAGGGAGGATTGGCGGAGTCTAGGAGAGCTGAAACAAAAAAAGTCGGGTTGAGTTAATTATTATTATTTCTCTTATCACGCTAGGTACTAAGTACATGCGGTCCCTCAGCGATTAACTCGGTAGGAAAAACCATGCCTAAGCTGGATGAAAACCTCCGCACCTCCGCTGCGGCCTTGCCGCTACCCCGTGGATCCATCTCCTCGAAAGGGCTCACCCACCTTCCGAGGTCAAAGTAACGAAATAGATAAAATGAGTCGTAACCTCTGTTCCATCGATTCCCTTCTGCTACTCCGCTTCGGCCCCGCCGCGGGCCTCTTCGTTGTTCTCATTTTCCAGCTCTACCGCCAGCCGGAACTCGTTCAGCCTCCCCAGCCCAAGCACCCACCCCACCACTATGGCAGCCTTCTCCACGTCATCTAGCCACTCCAGTAGCTCTGCGCCGTCGTCTGGCCAGGGATGAGGTTTATCTGCGGCTCCGTTGCATTCGAGTACGAGGTGTTCGAATGTCTCGCGCGCCATACCGCAGCGGCATACCGGCGTTACTACCCCGGGGACCCTCCTAGTAAAGACGAACCCTCGAAGCCCAATCTTCCCAGTCCTCGCTTGCACTAGGAGAGTACTCTTCGCCTTCGATAGCTCCCAGGCTGGGTCCCTCGACCGGTGTCGGTTCATGATAGAGGCGTCGAACCGCGCGGTCGCATCGGCCGGTTCGAGGGCCCGCCCCGGGTTCCTAGCGACCACCCTAGCTACCTCACTCTCCCATCTTCCAATCCACTCCCTTCTCATTGCCTCCTCCATCCACCTCTCGAGCTGTTTCTTGTGGTTTGGTACTGGGCCGGTCGACCCTGGCTCTAGCTCCTCCTTTTCCGGCCTTGACTCGAGGGGGTCCCACTCCTGTGCCCACCTCTTCTTCCATTCGCCTGAGCCCTTTTCCGCTGGTGCCGTTGCTATATCGGCTACCTCCCGCCGAGGTCTTCCTCTCCCCCTTCTGCGCTTCCGCCGCAGGATCGCAGCGATTGTGGCAGGGGTCTGGCGGATTAGCCTCGCCTCCTCTGATATCCTAACCCGATCCTCGAAGGCAAGGAGCCTCCTGTTGAGGTACAGGTCGATGGGTGGGCAACAGGTTTCTGTCTCCAAGCTCCGTATTGGGGTAGCCTTGTAGGCCCCAGCGACCACCCTGAGGCACTCCGATTGGATCTTTGCGAGTTCCTTTGCGGCCCCGCCTTCCACACCCCTACCTCTGTAGGGGTGTGGAAGGCTGAGGCTCCATACGCGATCGCACTGCGGATCACTTTCAAGTAGATCTCCCTCGCCCTCGCGAAGGTACACCCCCACGTCTTTGCGGCGAGCCTTGTTAGGGCACAGGTTTGGGTCTTCATCTTCTTCCTCACCGCCGCGAGGTGTGCGCGGTACCTCAGCTTCCTATCGAGCCAAACCCCAAGGAATCTAGCATCCTCAACTGGTTTCAGCTCTACCCCCCCGATCCTTAGGGTCTTCTCGATCGGGGCCCTTGCTCTCGAAAAGTGGATTAGTTCGCTCTTCGCTGGCTCGAATTCCATACCCCTCTCTGCTGCCCAACCTGCACAGTGTCCCCAGGCCTCCGCTAGGATGCCGCAGGTACCCTCCGTCGTCTCCGCTACGGCCAGGATATTGGTGTCGTCTGCGAACCCTACCACGATTGCCCCCCTTACTACCTCGAGCCTCTTGTAGAGTGTTGAGATAAACAGAAGGAAGAGGATTGGGGAGAGGGGGGACCCCTGCGGGACTCCTGCGGCCACCTCGTACCTTTCGGACATCGTCCCATCGAACCAGAGTTTTGCCGACCTCCCAGCGGTGAACGAATCGACCCATCTAAGGGTCCACAGCGGGACCCCCAGTTCTCTAAGGGTCCTTGTGAGCCATCCGTGGTGTACCCTATCGAAGGCCCCTTTGAGGTCTAGTTGAAGGAGAGATGCGTTCGCCTTATGCCGCCTCGGGTTGAGTTAAGAAAAGCCACGTTGAGTAAAAATGTTGGGTTATGTGAGTAAAAAAATCGAGACGAGTTGAACATCTGGAAGTGACAACTCCATGTCAACGACATGTAGAAAAACCCCAACTGGCGAATGGCCAAACCGGCCAGCCAATATTAGCGAGCACCCAGGGCCCAGGGCTGAACAGACAAAAGAATATGAGAAGGTCTATTTCCACTATAAGGGTCGGCTATTTCCACTCTAATACATCGCGTCTGCCCTCACTTTTTCACCGCCTCCCTGAATAGGCAAGCGGTGAGAGAGTTTCGCTGCCTGACCCATCGTCATCGCAGCCCTGCGGTCACTCTCAATTACTCCCAATCGCTGGAATCGCTGGGATCGCCCAACGACGACGTTTTCGCTCACAATGTCGGTTCTTTATGTCTATCTAGTCTGCTCTATGGCCTCTGGCTGGTCAGAATCATTGTCTAAGCTCATAGTTAGTAGTTAAAAGTGATAGGTTTCGATAGAGCTCAAGAGCTCACCAAGGCGCCCAAAATGCAGTGGGTATGTGTCTCTGAGCCTACTCGCTCCGTGGCGCGATTGACTTGGAAGTGGTGAGTTGGTGAAGGAGAGAAAGGCAGTTGAGGTGGGGTGGCAGAATAGATAGGGACCTGCAGATGTGGCAGAATCACTGATGTACCTTTTTGTCAGGGTTAGGGTTATGTATAGAGATTATAGTGGAAATAGCCAAGCCTTATAGTGGAAATAGACCTTCTCAAGAATATCGGCATTTTAGGCATGGCTCGGGAGGTGAAACCGAGCGTTCGTTCCCCGTAATATAATACACGCCTGTATCCCAAGCACGACCTGATGCTTGTATCATACATGATTCCGTAATTAAGCCCCCTTCAAAGCGAGCCAGCGCCCCGTCAAAAGCCGTATCTCTCTACCAGCTCTTCCGGAAGAGCCAGATAGTAGCAACCAGAAGCAAAGACGTAAAATATTACTTCGTACGACGGGCATCATCCAAACCCGTCCACAGGCACGCAATCATGTGCCACCCCATCGTCACTCCTTCCCACCGTGACCATCCAGGCACGGATGTATACATGTACCCTTCAAAACCTCCCCATCATAACATCGTCAAACCCCTCCGACCCCAACCCCTCCAACTCAAACAAATACCCCCCACCACCACCCTGCCCCTGCAGATGGTCACGATACATCTCATGACCGCCCTCCTGCCCATAAACAGCAGCAGCAGCAGCAGCGCCCCCCACAAACGGCAGGCTACCACCACCCACACCACCGCCACCGCCACCACACCGACAGAGCCCGTCACCCATCCCATCCAAGCACTTGAAACAGCAGCCTGTGCCACCCAGGCCACTGACCGCCGAGTCGTGCAGGTCTCGGGGACTCGCGCTCGCGCTGGCACTGGTGCTGGCAATAGTGCTGGCGCTGGTGCCGGAGCTTGCCGTCATGGTTGTTGGCTCCTCCTCCTGCCTTGCCTCCCCTTGCCGCCTGTGCGTCGTGTGTGTTGACATGGTGAGTTCATGGAGGAGGGGGGATTGGGTGGTGGGGCGTTGGCGGAGCGGTGCTGGTGGGTTGCGCGAGGGGAGGCGGGTGGAGGGGAAGGTGGAGGGTAAGGTGGTGGTGGTGGAGGGTGAGCCTTCCCGGAGGGGGGTTTGGGAGGAGGGGTGGATGGGAAAGGTGTGCTGGAGGCGGTGGTGGTGGTGGATGGGGGTTGGTGGAAGCGGCGGCATGTTGCTGCTGAGGGTGGATACGTCGGACACCATGGACTCGCGGTTGGATTGGCCCAGGCTGGTGCTGCTGGTGCTGGTTGAGTAGCGGGCCGACGAGGAGGCGGTGTCGGTGGAGGACCAGCCGCTGAGGCGGTGGGCTGGGTTCATGTTGGGGAGGATGGGGCGTCGCAGGTTGGCGGCCTTGGTGGGCAGGGATGGCGGCTGTGAGTTGGGGATGGAGGAGGCTTGCGACGGTGCTGGGCTTGGGGTGTCCGTTGCGGCGCGTTGGACTTGTGGATTTGTTGGGCCCGATGCGTTTGTTCGTGCTCTGTCGAACGTGGTTGCGAAGAATTCGCTGAAGAGACGGTCCAGGTTGTCGTTCAGGCGCTGGAGGAGATGAAGATGGGCCACATCTGTGCCCGGCAGCAAGGTTCTGATGATGGAAGCAAGGCTTTTGCTGAACTCGGGTAAGAGCAGGCCGTACTCGTGGTTGACTTCATGAAGTTCCACGATCGGTTCAAAGTCTGGGTCCGGAACCTCAAGGTCGTCAGGGAACAACGCCCGCCACAGCTTGTCCCAGTCAAAATGTTCCATCCGACTGCGGAGCCTCTCCATCATCCTGGGAGTGATTCCGACGATTTCCGAGGGAGGCGTCGGACCCTCTTTCACGTCACAAACCTCATCACGCGGGGCCATAAAATGAGACTTCAACTCTTCCGCTCTGACGAAGCCCTCGTGGCACCTCGGGCAGACATAGGCCAGGGGCTCGTGTTGTTGCTGGTGGTACTTGATGATATGTTTTCTGGGAGTCTGTTAGCGGTACTGCAAGAAACCTGGGTGAGAGGCAGACTCACTTCAGTTCCGACATGGTCTTGAACGGAGCTTTCGCGCAGAACTCCCACTCGCGGCAGTTGAATCGGTAAGGACTCCTTTTACGAAAGGGGCATGGGTATTGCTCAACCTTCGGCCTCTTTCGATGGCCCGTATCGTTGCGGCCGGCTACACCGAAGCCATCTTCTTCGTCGTCTTGAAACTCTTCATCATCTTCTTCTTGGTACCCCATGGGGCGTTTCTTTTGATTGGCCCCCGATGTTCTCCCCTTTTGCCGAGAGGAGTAGCCAAACGACCCGGGGCTGGCCGACTCGGCTGATTGTGCCGCTGTTGTGACCGGTGGAAGTACCCCCATGCTGCGAGCGGACCGGATCGAGAGCGATATATCCTCCAGACACTTACAAACAGCATCAACCACCTCCTGCGGAGGCTCCGAGGACCCGAGGAAGAGATCAAACTCCGTGTTGAGAAGTTGTTTGGCAACTCTATCAGCTTGCGGAGTGCTACTCCCATCAACATCGAGCTCAGGAGCGTCATAGGTTTCGGGTAGAGGCGTAGCAACATCCTCTTCCTCCCCGTTAGCCACGGTTGACGGCGCCGCTACCTCGGGTGTCTTTTCCTTGTCGGGGTTTGGTACCGTGTCGTCGACTTCCTGGCGGTATTGACGGAGGTCTTCATCGTCCTCTTCGATCGAGCCGAAGTCTGAGGTCTGGGATATCCCCCGAATCCATGAAGCATTGCGATGCCATCGAGAAAGGTCGTTCGAGTAGACACGCCGGTGGCGATGAAGCCTAGATGCGTCGAGACTGGCGGACCCACGCCGGTGTTGCCCACCAGAAGGAGAGGAAATCGAGGTCTGCTTTAGCAAGGCACTGAGAGCCCTGATCTCGTGCATTTGCGTCGGTGGTCCAGCGTCTAGGTCCAGTGTTGATTCCCTGCTGTGGCCTCTGCTCTGGCCTCTGCTGTGGCAGAAAGTTGCGGTTGGGGCAGGTGATGTCTGCACCGTTGACTGAAGGCTGCGGGCCGAGAGGGCTTCAAAGGAAGAGACTGTAGGGGTAGTGACAGATGAGGGAACGGGACTGAAGCATCGTGGGCTGAGGGGTGGAGGTTTTGACCGCAACAGAGAGGGCCGGACTGGGTCGTTATATGCATTCATGCTTATTTCTGCATGACACCGTCCAGCGGAAGCCTGCATGAAACGAGCATTTTGTGATTCGACATCGTCATGTCCGCCTTGTTCGGGAATCCACTGCAGTGAGCGGGAGCCGAGAGAACAAGACCGACTGGGGCGGATCCCGGTAACCTGGTCGATAGCAGCCATTAAAATGAGTGTGGGTGTTGCTTGAAGCAACGATTCGTTAATTAAGAGACAGAAGAAAGGTAAGGAGTGTGAGGGTGCTCTTGGACGCGGTCAACAAACAGAAGGAAAGACAGGAAAGGAGAGGGGAGAGCTGGAAAGGGACAGTCGAAAGGGACAGCGCCAGCGTACGTCACATTGCGGAAGGGGGGAGGTCAGTAAGAATGGGGACAATGGTTCGCAAAGCTCACGAGGCCTCGCGAGGCTCTGGAAGCACGCTCGCGGCACGCTCAGGGGGGGGAAGCAGGGGAGGAGCTGAACCCCTGCATCAACCTGTCCGAAGGCGGATTTGGTTGGTTGAACGACAACGCCCAGGCATGCCATGTCGCTTCCAAGGCACCCAAGCCGAAATGTTCCAATATGATTGGTTTGGGACTTGGATCCCAGAATTCGAGATCCGGCTGCTTCTTCTGAGCTCCGGGGCCCGGAATCGGAAGCCGGCCGCTCCCCGGAGGTCGGGGCTGGGGCCCACCCGGAGCCGGGTCTCAGGATCGGAATCTTGAAACCTGACCCTCACTCGCCGCGCTGATTACCTCTAGTCGTCATGGCCGGTATAAATCGCTCTTTGCCCCCGCGGCCGGAACATCATCCCCATCGCCCCTCTGCATTCCTCCTCAGTGCTGCATCACCACTACCCGTCCTCCATTTCTCCCTACAAAAGGTCAAACTGCGCTTGTCCTGTATCAACCAGCAGCAAATAACTGCCAGTCCTACATCCAGACGTGCTACGTCACCGTTAGAAAGGCAAAAAGCACCAACCATGGACAGAGTCGCCACCTCAACCGACGCCAGGTCCGACACTCCCTATATATGCTCCATCATGATACACAACAGCTAATCCTCAAGCAGCGTGCCCCAGCCGTCGTTCACTCTCTCGAAATACATCTACGACACATCATCTGTCCAAGACAAGCTATTACAGCCCATGCAGAAGCCGGCAGCCGATCGACTTGCGGAGCTCACAGCGTCTATCAATGCAAGCATGGCGGTTTTGTCAACATCAACGCCAAGTGTCGGGTCAAATTCGAGGCTATAAGCCAAGTCCGGGTCTCAGGATATTAATGTCTATATTTGTTGTTGCCAAGTCTTGTACTTTGCCCCTATTTCTCTTCTTATATCCTCATGTCTCTTTCAATTTCTTCTTCTTACTTTCCCTTTCTCATTGTACAATTCTAGCATTTCCACACCACATGTTTGTCAAGGAGCGTTAGTTTGCACGAGACGGGGGTAGATTTGGCAGGTTAATACACGGAGTTGTCATATCCACGTGTTTCAAGGGTCCAACTATTGACAAAGGAGGAGGAGTCAGTCGTGTCTGTACAATATCCGAGTGAGAAATGCATAAACGACGGCAAATAAAGCTGCGACTTGGCTGCCGTGAAGCCACCTCAGACAGCTCGCTTTTAGCTCTCGGTCCTTAATTTCAAAACCCGTGCCTGAGACGTTGAAATCGTCTGTCTGCCTTTCCCTCACATCAGCATTACTATGAAGCAATAGCCTGAATTCCGGTGTCGACCTGGTGCAGACGCGTAGCAGGGCCTCCTGTCTCCTAAACGTAACGAGATCTGACCCCACCCTCTTTCCCAGTGTCTCGCCTTTGTCTCCCTTCCGTTCAAGTCACCTAACGACAGTTTTCCTGACCACGGCCGCCGATCATTACTCAAGGCGCGGACTTCTGCTTAAGATTCCAGCGACCGGGCCGAGCCTCAAGAGGGCTCACCAGTCCAGTCATGGGGACGCCCGAGGCCGTGTTGGCGAGGTGAGTCAACCTACGGCTCCAACATGGTTGAGCCGGCCGGAAACATGCTCGAGACCACTCGCAAGCTGTGCAAGGCCGTGTTCCGTGGCGTGGAAAGTAGTGTTGGCGGCATCGAGGATGAAAGGAGCTGGCAAGAATTTCAGTGTGGTGTCCAGAGTGGATGTCCCGAGTGCTCACCGGTCCACATGCCGTCCTCTTTGAGCGCAGTCCAGTGCCATGTAGTCCATGTCCTTTTGAATCCCTGTGAAAGGCTCCTCCCCGTTTAGCCAGGGATGTAGTTTCGGCCCCTGGAGAAGTTCTGTCGTCCCGTTGCTTCACTGTAGCGAGTCAGCTTTTGGATTTGTCTTGCCAGTGGTTGTTCCAGGATCCAAGCAACCGCCTTGGCTATGCTTGAATGTAGTATTCTCTTCTTACCTATATGCTCTCGCTCACCAAGGCCAAAGTTAGAATCTGACTGGTCTTATTCTTCGCCGCCTTGACGGAATGACAGTACAGAGCTAGGGGCGAACCGCTATCCTGGCAGTGTGTTTAGACTCCGTGTCGCCTTGGCTTTGGTTGTGGGAGAGGCTGACTAGGTTTCGCGTGTGTCCGTTCCTCCTACAAGGGATGTTAACTATCGGTTTGACGTTGTCGGCACCAGCTTGTGCCCTCCGCCACAATTCTGACTTGTGTCTTGCGGCCCCTCTTCCCAAAACCCCGTTGTGTATCCCATAGGAAGTAGCTTTCTCCCCCTCTTGACTGCATATTCCCAAAGTCTTGTACCCCTTCTCTTAACATTATATCACCACATTCTCCCTTCTCTTGGCTGCCCTTCTTTCGGAGATTCTTGGCGGTGTGGTCGGAACACGGCCCGCCTCGGAAAATCGATAGCTTTCGGTCGCGTTGGTTCAGTCGGAATATCTCACGGCGTCGCTGTGAGTCCTCTCGCCTTGTGCTTCAAAATCGGCATAGCGGGTCCTCTTCTGCTACCCCACGGTACCCCCCTCCTGTGTATTCTTTAGCAATGTACTCTCC
>NT_165976.1:3697967-3699115 GCF_000143365.1 Chaetomium globosum CBS 148.51 | reverse complement strand
GTGTTTCGGGCCGGCTTGGAACGTTAATCGTCGAGGGTATTTCCTTTCTCCTCTCACATGTTTTCCGTCTCTTGCTCCTCTCGTGTGTGTGCATGCTTTATTCTCTTGCCCATATGCGCTCGCTTTCCTCTTAGTGCGCCGCACTCTTGAATATCTCGATGTCTTGAAGGTGTCGTTCTCTTGATCGTCTTGATTGCTTGTGTATATCGCTCTCTTCAGGGCGCGGCTCTCTTATATATCCTTCTCTTGTATATGTATCCGTCTCTTGTATGTGCCCCAACACCCTCGGGTGTTTGTGTATTCCTTTTCCATGTTCCTTTTATGCATGTAACACCCTTCTCTTGCATATGCTCCCGGCTCTGATGCCCTGTCTCCCCTCTTGAGTCTGTCGCCCTCTTGAATGTCCCGCTCTCTTGAGTGTGTCGGTAGGTCGAGTGTCGATCTCTTCAGTCTGTCGTTCCTTAAGTGTACCATTCGCTCGAGTGTCGCTCTCTTTGGTCTGCCGTTCCTTGAGGGCGCCGCTCTCTTGAGGGTGCCGTTTTCTGTGTATATCCATCTCTTGTTTATGTTTCCACTTCGCGTATGTGCCACCTCGTCGTCTGTTCATTCCTTTTGTGTCTCCCTCTTGTACGTGTATGTGCCCTCCTCTTGAATTTGTTCCCAGCTCTGATGTGTTCTGTTTTTCTTGAGTCTATCGCCCTCTTAGCTATGTCGCCCTCTTGAATGTCTCCTTCTCTTGGGTGTCGTTCTCTCGAGTCTGTCGTTCTTGTGGCGGTGTCGCTCTCTTGTGTGTATCCATCTCTTGTCTGTCCCCCCTTGTGTATTACTCTTGTGTATTCCTCTTGTGTGTGTAGTTGCCCTTCTCTTGTATGTGCCCTTCTCTTGTATGTGCCCTTCTCTTGTATGTGCCCTTCTCTTGTATGTGCCCTTCTCTTGTATGTGCCCTTCTCTTGTATGTGCCCTTCTCTTGTATGTGCCCTTCTCTTGTATGCTCTCTTCCTTCTTGGGTCTGTCGCGGTCTTCGGCGTATCAGTCTCTTTAATTTATCGTTCTTGATGAAGTGTCGCGTATACTCTCTTGCCTTGATTTGCGGTCCGTAGTCTTGCTTATGTGTTTCGAGTTGTTGACCCTTGCTCCAAGCACTTATC
>NT_165976.1:3652328-3697867 GCF_000143365.1 Chaetomium globosum CBS 148.51 | reverse complement strand
TATCTCTTGAGCTTATTCGGGAGGAAGTCGAGACAATATAGGGTCGTTCTTAAATCTGCTATTAAGCAACCATAACTGTTAGCAAACCCCTTGCAGAGGCAAGTGTCGTCGGCGAAGGAGTTCTCATACCTATCCATTGCCTGGGGGGCAACAGGTTCCTTGAAGTTTGTCTACCACAGGATCGTCCTGGTCGCGCTCTTCGGTTGAATCTTTCCTTGATTTCTGGTAAATTGGCTTTCGAATTCTTCAAGTCAGGCTGCCGTAACTAGATTGAAGGACAGGGCCTCAAAAGGCAAACTACCTCAATGCCGAGAGGAAGAGGTTGGAAGGATGGATATTGTTTTACTCACCAAAGTCGTCTACATCACCGGGGACTCGACCTTGGACCAGCTTGGTTGCGATCGGACGGCCGGGGTTCGCTCGGCCAGTGTTTTGGGTGTAGGGGAGCTGGGGGAACACCGCCCCAAAGGAGGAGGAAAGAGGAGGAAGGCAAGGGCTCGCTCGGTCAAAGAAAGCTCAGTACTGCAGCTAGTTCCGGGAATGTTCCCTACCAAAATAAACACTGCACATAACAGGCACTTCACTTGAAGGCGAGGGGTAAAGAAGATGGAATGCGAGACAACCTATTGGCCGCCTCTTGTGCAGTGCCCCTCCTGGGTCCTTTCATGTGCCTGGGGGTGGTGAGTCGCCCACAATGCCACAGACAACATACATGGTGACTACGGGGGCCTCTCTTGCCCGGGCCGGGGACCCGCTTGTGCCCTAACAGTGTTTACAGCTTCCACAGAACCTTCAAACACGAAAAGGCCTTGAGTGATGTGAATATTACAAAGGCTGTGAAGAAGCCGGACAAGATACAGAAAACAATATCGTTGATGGACGCACGTTGCATTAAGGCAAGTTGTGCATTCCAACACAGGCATTGCCGATTTGCTGCAAAACTACAAACAAGAGCTGTTACAATCACCTCCTTTCAAGAGACGAAGTAACTGTTGCACATTCCAATCATGGGACATCCGGGAAGAAAAGATAGACTGGAGTGATACGGTACATCCTACTTTAGAAAGGGGGGACACATGCGAGAAGTAGAGCCCGACAGTAACACTCAAGTCGTAAGAGACAAACATCATTGTTTATTCAAATGAAAAGGTTTTTAATAATCACAAAGAAAAGAATGACCGCCCATAACCCAAGAGATTGCTGCAGTTCAAAAAGTTAGTGGACATGAACTCAGGGGTAAGTATCAGATCACCACTTGGTACGTGCACGAAGGATAAAGGGGGTTTGGGTTGACTGTGAACTGGACATGAGAGCAGCTCAACATGTATAGACCACATTGACCACAATGTGGTCGTGGCGTTCACATCCACTCCAGGAATAACAACATCGGGTTTCTTTTGGCGGTTAGGGTGTCTTTGTCCAGCATTTTGAAGGTACCACAGACGCAATGGAGGGAGGTTGCTACGGTGGTACTCCTAACTTCCAGGGCAGCTGGTCTACGAGGTTGAGAAAGGACATGGACATCAAAGCATTGGTACATTCGAGTTATAGAATGCGAGGAACAAATTGGGTGTCGTGGCTCAAGCCGGGAGACAAGCCCCCACGGGGGAGATTCTTCCTCCAACCTGACACTGAAATCCCCTCTGGCCTTTTCCTCCAGTCTCCACGACTCTGTTGTAATACTCGAGACTCCTCCGTTCACTCCGTCCCCTCAGAAAACCTCGGGAAAGCTAGCCCTGACCGCCCAGAAGAACCACACCAACACCACCCGTAGACTCCTGGAGCAGCCACTTCAGAATGAACCAAAGAGCAGAGGCGGTATACGGAAATACCCACTTGAGAACCCTGGTGGCACGGCGCAGATACCAGCCTATACCCGGGCAGAGGATGATGACCAGAAGCCCGAGCGGCCCAGAAACCACAACCATGGCCGCTGCCAGCCAAACAAGTCAGCACTTCAAACACACACACACTCTCACAAACAACAGGAACCGACTTACCCACTCCCACCAACTGATCCAAGCCCCAAACCCAGCCATAGCCATTGCCAGTACCACCACCACCCCTACCCCCCTTCTCCCCCCCAACACCACCAACCTCCACACCACCCACCACCCCCTCCTCCACAACCCGCAACCCCACCAGCACCATATCGCCGACCAACGCCCCGACCAGCCCCAAACACAGGACATGAAACACGGGCCTCTAGCCGGCGCGTAGGCAGCCGCGGGCGCGGACGGAGGCGAATAGACACGGCGAGTGGGCGGCATACCACCAGGCGAAGCCGAGGGTGGCGCTCCAGAAGTGGACGTAGGCGAGGGCGCTGACCAGCGCGACGTGGCGGTCGGCGGTGGTGGTGGTGGCGAGGAGGAGGGTGGCGAGGGTGGCGTGGAATTTGGTCAAGGTGAGGATGGTGGTAGGAGGGGAGGGGAGGTCGATGGGGGGGAGGGTGTCGGGGTCGTTCATTTTGGAATTGGGGGTCTGTTGGGTTGGGTTTGGCTTTTTTTAGTGAGTGAGGGTTTAGTTGGGTTGTTGGATTTGGTGGGATGACTTGAAGTTGAGTTTCGGTTGTTGAAATTCGGGGTCGGGTCGATGGGGGAACAGACTTAAACCGTGGTGTTGAGGAATGGACCGGTGAGAAGGGAAAGAGGAGGAAAGAAGCCAAACTCGGGTTTGTGGTAATTCTAACCTGCAGTTGGGAAATTCATTACCCGGACTGAGATTTTGAGACCTAACAGAGTACTCAATAATAAGGCAACCAACTCCAGACCTTTTTGGTAGACACCTCGAGGCTCACACTCGTTTTAAGATCCGCTCTTTTGACTTTCCACAAGGTGGCAGCCCATGAATGGCCTGGCGACGGTAAGCTGTAGTTTCCAAGATCTTATGGCTTTCTGATATCTTGTTTGCCACTTAATGAAACTAAGAGGGCGAGGGACTTGCCAGCGTGCAATGAGCAATGAGATGTCTGTTGTAGTTTTCCGAGTTACCCCGTGTTATCCCGTTCTAATCCAACCCGCACTCCATCCCCTCAGCCCTGTTCTTCATTTTCTCGCCATTGACCCCTGTTATAAGACCTCTCAAATCTCTAGTTAACTCAGACCGGTCTCCAAACCGGCCTCTGAAGCCAAGTAGTTCTGAAAACATGCGATCGTTGAAGTTGGGGGCCAGACTCCAGCGTTCTCTTCCCAGCGACGCAATTGCGCGTATAACGGTCAGCCAGCAGAGAACTCATTTCGGGTAGCACGGCAGTGCTTCGACTGAGAGAGCCAGCCCCCTGCAAACCTTTCATTTACGGTTTTGGTTGGCAGAGCTATCACATCCAACCCCATTCGTAAGAGGTTGCCGCTTCGAGTACCGGCCAGGAACTGGTTCCGTGCTCAATATTAGTCAAACCGCTATTTTCACTGCCCCGGGCGGCGGGGCCAGTTGGCTGGCCACTGTTTACCGTCATGATGGGCTGAAAGCGGCCGGCGGTGTGCCACGAAATGTTAGGAGTAAGGACTACTTCAGTCGTTCTACCAGGGGAGGGATTTCGCAGGAAGTTAAGCTTGAGGATGTCCAAGAAACCCAGATCCTTCATATTCCTATGGGCCGTTGCACCAGAGCCAAGTGAAGGGAGACGCGCTTTTTGGTTCAACCAGCCGGAGATGCATCGATTGTGGCGGAGCCAAGACAGAACGCATCCCTAACCGAAATCCAGCCACCCTGCAGCTGTCCACCATGCAGCAGGATGCAGCAAACTGCGAGTGATATCCTTGAAGCGGTTAGTGCCGTGCCGCAGGTGCACTCCCTGCGGTTGGTTGCCTGAAAATATGCCCCGGAGAGCCCCCCACAACCTCGACGACGTCTGGTCCTCGTCCAGCTTCAGCCTGCTGCGCGTCGACAGACGGAGCGTGCCCTTGGGTGTCGATGTCAATTTCTCTCGGCCTTTCGAACATCCCTCACTTTTCCCTCCAGGTCTCAGCAAAACGACTTGAGAATCAGCGTGTGATATATGGCGCAGGAACCAACAAACAACGCGCCGGACGCCCTCGCCTGGGCCGGCAGGGCCGCGGCCCCTGCCACAGACCAAGATGTCGAGAGGAGGACATGTGCCCCTCGCGTTCGGGCAATCGGACGGCTCGGGGTTGCGTACAACTGGATGCAGGTTGTTGGGCGATCTTTGTCGGTGTTGTTGGAGCTCGGTGCGCTTGCCTTCGTCTCGTGGCTGTACAACTATTGGAGGTCGGAGCCGACGACAAGGGTAGATGTCCTCATGCCGTCTTTCTTCCCGGTATGCCCGGTCAAATCCCAACAGTCAGGCATCAAAGCGCTGACCGACATTCACAGCTCGCGTTTGGGATTCTAGCGGATGTGTACGAAATCGGCTCGCTGCTCTTTCTCAACCGCAAACGAGCCATCAACACAGTTGCTGTATGTTTCGACATTGCTTTGATAGGAGTAGGCATCTTCTGCTTCCTGATTCTTGGCACCGTCGACGAAGGGTCGGGAGAACGACGGGCCCATTGGGCCAAGGACATGACAAATGCCATGATCTTTATGATCGTCTTTTGGTGAGTTAGCTTACAGAAGCCGAGTGGGGGATGGAGAAAGGGGGGTTTCCACTGACTCTATCACAGCATCATCCACGCAGCTTTCATCGTCCTCGCCGCCGCTGGAATGATACACATCTATCATTCTATGAGAAAAAGTCATAAGGACGCTCAGTTGGCAAGGAGCCAAGCTGAGATGGTCCTGTTTAACGAAAGGAGGGCGCAAATGGCGCGAGGCCCAATCATAGCATGACCAACCTTTTTTGGAATAGAGAAATACAGCTACCACATAGTTATCCTTTTTGCAGTGATTGGGCGGGGATAGCTTCAGTTATGCCCTGGACCTTCCATCTGAACATCCTCGACCTGAGGGCCAGGAGGGGCTCAGCTTTATCAACCGAGTAGGTACTGCAGATTCACAAGTTGCGCTTTAAACCCTTCTCTTTTTTCGCACTTCTCGCTCACACAAAGTCACCCACCCACCACTCCTCACAAACATAATCTCGACCAAGAACCCCTCACTTTTCTTTGCGCTCAACGCAATCTTGGCCCTGCTGTTTGGTGGTTTCTCCTCACACTACCACCGCCATATTTTTCTTTTGGTCCCGAACCCCGTCGACCTCGTCTAAACCCCGTCGCCCTCGTCTAGGCCGCGTCGCTCTCCAACCTTTGTCGCTCTCGTCAACCCCTCTTGTCATCACTGCAAAACATCACGATGTGCTTGAACATCATAATCCTGGAAGGGTGCAGGCGCTTTGGGTACCCAAACCCCTTGCTATTGTTTACCAAACTTTGTGACGCGAAGGCGGCCAAGCTGAACTCTTCGTGCAGTTGCACCAACGGGCGTCGCGCGGCGGAGGTGGTGCCACTAGCACAGCAGGTCCCCGAGCTCAAGTTCTTTTTATACCATGCTCGTCGGGGTTTCCTCGCCCAAGATGGTGGGTTGATCCCCTGGCCCTTCCAAAGCCCCTGGTCGCCAGAAGACACCGATTTCCTGGGAAAGAACCTTCTCGACTTCCAGATGAAGTGCGCGAGGGTAACTGTTATCGCCATCGAGTTCGGCGAGGACGACCACCCAAACCCCGCCGCTCAAGAAGAGCACACCGCCAACCATGTGTATGGCGGTAGCCCGGCCCTCGCCGCGGAAGAAGCAGACCGTGATTATCTCGATCTCGGGGAGGAGCAATCCCTCGGCGACGACCAGCCCGACGCTGATTGTCACACGGATCACCACGTGGACGCAACCATCACCAATCGTTTTCAGAAATCAATGGCCACTCATCGGTCAGTCTCACTAATTTCATTGGCGTCCTCGTCAGACGTCCTTCCTCACCTTCTCATCGAAACCCTTCATGTATAAAAAGACTCAGAATGTCAGATAGCTCCAGAACTTCTCTTTCTCTCTTCATGGACTTCTCGAGGCCATTGAAGATTATTCTTATTAATACATTTGGTTTTGCCGGTTCCCCCGGCAGCTGATTGTTCAAGCCCTGGAATTCCAGCCCTTGTAACATTGGTAACCAAGCCGGCCCATCGAACTCGCGCCCGAACTTGAAGCGCAGAAGAAGTTGGTCCGAACAGGAAACCCAACTCCTCTTGGACCTTCACGCCGAAAAGGATACGAACGGTAAGAAAATCTGGACTTACCCCAAGATGATGGTAAGTAGTGACCCCCTGGCTGTTCGCCTGCTTTCGCGTCAATCCATTTGTTCGATTTTGGTTTGGTTAACCTCGTCGCCTAAAATCAGCAGGAAATCCCGCAGTTCCGCGGCCGGACTCGGAACGCTCTTGAGTCGAGGGTTTACTGGTGCACCAAGAACAGGACGGAATCGGCGCCGCCGGAAGACCAGTGAAGCATCAACTGGTTTCAATCCCAATTTCAAACTTTCCACCTTGCCAGCACTCACCGCTGTCATAAGTTCTTCTCTTCTCGATGCACTATGGGATTGGAACATCGCGATTAGGGACGCAGAGCATCTCGGAATCAGCCACTCCCTAGTCGTTTCCCAGGGGTTAGAAGCAGAAACTCAAGGCACGACAGCACCACAAACCGTTAATTAGGTATTTTCCTTACCCTGCCCAATGGGCTCAGTGCGTGGTCCCTTCTATTCAGAACCAAGCCCACCATCTCTTGACGTCACCCCACGAAATGCACTATGCATTGATGTCTCCCAGCCAGAATCGTCCTCTTCTGCGACGTGATTCGATGTCGTCCCGAGCCTGCATGCTGTGTAGCGCAGCAAGTCAGGGTCCTCCCAGGGAACAAGGGGCGAGAACCGAGGATATGACGTAGTGCAGGACAGCTGACAACCTCCAAACAGGGGTCGCATCCCGCAAGCTTGGCCGGAGAAGCAGGGGGCTCGGGAGATATAAGCCGCCATCACGAACCCTTAGGAAGCAACCGTTCGACCCAAATCAAACCCCGTTCATCTCAAGTGCTACTCAGTCACTTACACCAGACGACAAAACAATCTACCCATCAAAAAAGACCCCTTTACAAACCCACAAACCCCCCATCCCCCGCCCAAAATGAACACCACCAACAACAAAACCAACACCAACACCGGCCTCACCGGCGCCGGCAAGACCGTGACCTCCACGCTCGGCAACACGGTCGGCGGCCTGGCCAACACGGTGGGCGGGGTGCTGGGCGCGGCCTCGCGCGGGGTCGGCGAGACGGTCAACGGAGCCACGGGCGGCGTCGGCAGGCCGCTCGGCGACGGCATCGCCAACATCGGCTCGGGCGTCGAGGGCGGCGTGGCGAACGTGGCGCAGGGGGTGAAAGATGCGGGGGAGTGGAAGACGGGGGCGGGGTCGGGGGTTAGGAAGTGAGCACTGTGAGGAAGGCCATGGTTTTGGGAATGGGTTGGGCTGGCCCTGGGAGGTGATGTGTGTAATAATAACAGGGAGGGCTCTTGTTGTTGGCGGGTTTGTTGATTTATACTTGGTTTGAATACGCGGGGCTCGGGTTACTTTGCTGATGAGTACCTGACCTATCTGGTTCTCTATAATCACGTCCTGGTTTCACACTTGACTCTTGATATGTTGTCTCAAGAGACTCTCGGATAGTCCTCATCACTTTGGCACGGAAATAATCAGACGCTGTCGGAACACTCAGGGTTCCAACGTGCCATGAATCATGATGCATGCCAACAAAACGTCCCCCCACACCCACCTGGTGATATAAGAGCAGGCTTGTCATCATTCCCTCCCCCTGCCAACCACCTTCCAGTTCCCCACATTTTCGGAGGGTTTCATTCCCATGCCGATCACCCAACCATCGGAATGCACGGAGATATGCCCAAGATCAACCTGGGAGAACGACATCTTATCAAAGCACCCTGAGACCTTCGCATCCCCGCCATGGCAACTCATACTTGTAACCCCCATCAACAAAAGCACGACCAGAATGCCAAGGTAACACAACAGACTCAAGATGTGTTGGTGGACAAGTGCAGAATCTTGTGCATGGTGCAACCACAGACTCCTTGAAGATGCCGTGATACCGCCGAAAAGGAGGGGGCGCTTGTTGGTCCCGGCGCTGGATATCCCAAACGTCTTCATGGTATACACTCGTCCCTAGTCTGCCCCCCTGTCCACCCGCCATGAAACGTGTAGCAGGCGGTTACGTCGTCCAAACAAGTGCACTGCTTCTTACGACAACCCCAAACCCTCAGGGACAGACACCCGGTTCTTTTATAGATCCATGATGCTGTCCAAGTTGGGTACGGAAGCAAGGGAGGCGAACACAACTTTTCATCAGTGCCAAGGGTCTAGACACCTTCCAAGTAGGCTAGCGGTCTCGTCTTGAGGCCGGGCCAGACAACGGCTACAAACGGGATGCCTTTTGCAGGTGGGCATCAAACATCCATCACCCACGATGGGAGCTCCGAGAGGGCCAACCACGACATGACCTTCGGACTTTTCTGCCGGATATGACCAATTCCTGGGAAAATATGGCGAAAGATGACGACGGCGAGACGTCTATCACGAGGACATCATAATTTTCTTCCCCCCTTGTCACCAGCTGAGATGCCGATCGGGCCTGGGGTGCAGAGCGGGGAGCTCTCCCGACTTAGCCTCCCGAGAACGGCCAGTCGCGACGGATGGCGACAAACACTTGTTTGAAAAGGGCCGTCTGGGCACGTTCCATGATGCAGGCCTAGACCGGTCGATCTCGATGGGGTCAGATGCCAACCATTTACTGTTCGGTGATTCGCTGAAGAGATCAGGGGACCAACAACCGCCCCGTTCGTCCCTGGCGGAGTCGGCTGACCTTCCGCGGATGGTAAGGTAGTTTCAACCTCACACTGATTTTTTTTCGAATTCTCGAGGGCATACCGGCTTGATATCTCCCGCCCACGGTCCCACCACGGTGCTCTCGTCTCGTCCCCGTATCTGATGTCTCACCGACCTCTCCTCCCACTCTCTTGGTAACGAGGACCTGAATCCTGAACCTTGGCATCTTGCTTGTCCGACCGCCTCTACCGGGACATGTTGTGAACGCCACTGGGCAGCGTGCAATGTGCTACACCTCGGCCGCAGATGATGCCGCCGAGGTCCAGGCTTATCTCTGTGCGCCCAGCCCGAATCCCGAGTTGGTGCCTGACTGAGGGTTCTGGAATGTCAAAAATGCGGTCAGGATCCGACAGACCGGTCCAGACGGCGAGGGTCCCGAGGGAAAACGTCTCCTCACTTCCGGATTTCTCGTGTTTCACCCGAGGTGGGAGCAATCGGATTGCCGCCAAAGTAATCTTCCTCCGCACGTGTGCCAGCCATGGACTCCCCGAGGGGACGCGCTCGCCGCAGGGTTATCACACCCCTGATCTCCGATAACGGATGTTCCCTCTCCACCAGATGGACGGTACCACCGTGACCTCTGTCTGTGGATCGTTGGGGAATGACACATTGCGCGTCTAGACCGCGCAGGATGGACGGTACTTTCTCATCTCTGATGCATGAGATGGTGAACACGTCATATGCTCCATGAGGAAGGACGATGGCTCTTGGGAGAACTACTGCAGCCATGCACGGCGGCACTTGACGAAGATGGCAATTCCGGGCGGCGCCGACCCTGTCGATGGTCGACGGTCTCGCCGGCAGACCGACAAGTAGCAGTTTTCGGTGGCCAGGCTTGACAAACACGATGCGGTGCCGAAGAGCCCAGCGGCTCGCGCGGACATTCCTCGCTCCCCCTTGGGGAGGGCGGCGGTGAGACCGGGATGGGCGCTCCCAAATACAAAGAACCGCCTTGGAACGTACCACAAGTGCATACCTAGAGTTCATCACCATCGGGGACCACCACCATTTCTCCCCAAGCACCAGTGAAGAACAATGGCGTCCGCCGAGAAAGAGAAGAAAGAGCTCGCCATCCAGATAACATCTCTAGGGACCTCCAGCGGCCATACCACGCCCACCTGCCCCTCGAGCGGCAATGTGACGCTGGACGATGCGGACAAGACCCTAGAAGCCATGGGATACAAGCCAGTGCGCTTCTCACGTCCACCCTTTCGAGTGTCGGGCGATGCTGACGGACGCTTACAAGGTCTTCAAGCGCGAGTTCTCGACATGGTCCAGCTTCAGCTTCGCCATGAGCATCTGTGGCATCTACAGCTCGCTCATGTCCACATGGATCTACGGGCTCCAAGCCGGTGGTGCCGGCGCCATCATGTGGAGCTGGATCATTGGCGGTGCCGGTGCGTTGGCGCTGGCCATCAGCCTTGCTGAGCTCTCGTCGGCCTACCCCAGTGCCGGGGCCATGTACTCGGTGTTGAAGCATGTAGCCCCTGAGAGCCAGGGCCCGCTGCTGTGTTGGATGTCAGGTATGTTAATCTCGAGAAGCTGGGGATACTACTGTTTAGCGGTGGCTGACACATACCTTTGCAGGCTATATCACCCTCGCTGGTGTGATTGCAGGGACTGCCAGCACGGAGTACGCATCAAGCCAGATGCTGCTGGCCGCCGTGTCGATCGCGACGGACTTCTCCTACGTCCCCAGCACCGGGCACGTCTTTGCCGTCATGGTCCTGCTCTCCGTCCTCCACGCCGCCATCAACAGCCTGCCCACGCGCTGGCTGACGCGGCTGACGAGCGGCTACGTCGTGTTCCACATGAGCATCCTGGTCGGCGCCGCCGTCTGCCTGCTGGTCCAGACCAAGGACAAGCACAGCATCGCGTACGCCTTCACTGACTTCCAGCCCACCTCCGGCTGGACCCCGCCGGCCTTTGCCATGCTCTTCGGCTGTCTCTCCCCGGCCTGGACCATGACCAACGCCGATAGCACCGCCCGGTAAGCCACCACCACCACCAGCCTGCCCCTGACTGGATCCCCTTCAACCAAACCATCTAACACCCCCACAGAATCGCCGAAGAAGCCAAAGACCCCGCCCGCGTCATCCCCCGCGCCATCGCGCACGCCTCCACCGTCACCTACATCATCGGGCTCGCCTTCAACCTGATCCTAGTCATCTGCATGGGCGACCCGCTCTCCCTGATCAGCTCCCCCAGCGGCCAGCCCGTAGCGCAGCTCTTCTACAACGCTTTGGGGCGCGCCCCCGCCGTCTTCTTCACGCTCGCGGGCTTCGCGGTCATGAACCTGGTCGCGATCCCCGGCCTGCAGGGGGGCAGCCGCACGATTTATGCTTTTGCGCGCGACGACCTCGTGCCGCTGTCGCGGGTGTGGCGGCGGATCTCGCCGCGCTCGCAGACGCCCGTGGCGGCGGTGTGGTTGTATGCGGGGCTGGGGGTCGCGGTGAATTTGTTGGGGCTGGTCAGCCATACGGCGATTAGTGCGGTTTTTAATGTGTGCACGGTGGCGTTGAATCTGTCGTATATGTTGCCGATTGTTTGTAAGATGGTGTATGGGCGGTTTGAGAGGGGGCCGTGGCATCTGGGGCGGTGGGGGTTTGTGGTGAATTTGGTGGCCGTGGTGTGGAATGTGTTTATGTCGGTCGTGTTCTTCTTGCCGACGAACATGCCGGTGACGAGCGAGAATGTGAGTGGTTCCTTGGGGGAGGGGGTTCGGCGGTTGCTGTTGCTGACATTGGGGACAGATGAACTACGCCAGCGTTGTGTTTGTGTCGGTCCTGCTCTTCTCGGGCGGCTTCTGGTACACCCATGGTCGGCACTTCTACACGGGGCCAGCGACGAAGAAGGTTTCGGAGACTATCGTCGTGACAGTCTGAGGGTTGGAAGCCGGTATGGTAAGAACGGGGACATGGGTGCGTGTTTGAGAGATTCTTGATCTCTATCAAGTTTTGGTGCTTTCAAGCACATGCAGGTAACCTGGGGCGTGCTCGACGGGGTCGGGCGGAACTGGTCACTCGCTGCCTGTGAGCGAGCCGGTAACCTTATAACAAAATTGGGACGGAGTCTGGGGTCTGGGCTGAATGGATTTCACGATACTTTCTATCTCCGGGGTGGTTGGGGTATCGGGTCTGGCACAAGGTACTGGGTCTCTGGGGCTGGGTTCGGGGTGGGTTTTCAGGATTGGCGGGTGGGCAAAAGGTATTAGAGGCAGGTCATGGAAACGGTATTATCAAAATAGCAATGCGGCAAGCGTCCTGCTGCCATGGTAGTAAACAGCTGTCGTAATAGTCACCACGAGTTCTTGAGACCGAGGACAAGTTTAACCTGGGATTGTATTCACTTGACCGCCCTTGGCCCTTTGGCGTCGACGGGCACCCTCCGAGAGAATTGCAACCCGCCTGTGCTGGGGCGGCCAACTCCTGCTGCCTGACGTTTGTTCTTCCCGGCCACGGAGGGCAGAAACATATCGTCGAGGTCGTCGATAAGCTTGTTCATTGCCTCGTTCTCCTTTGCCCAAACGTCGCTCGGGTTTTCCACCAACTCCCAGCCGAGGTCAGCGTCGGTGTCGTCTTCGCTCTTCGTTTCCTTTCGTTTCTCGATATCCCCTTCGGGGACATACGGCGGCTCGCGGGGGCCCAGCTTTGAGTTGTCGCTCGGGAGACTTGACGGCTTCATGTTGGCGCCGCTCTTGTTCGTCGCCTGGTATTGATCATGTTTCGCGGCGTCCTTTGCTGCCCCAGGGCTGCCCAAGTCCCGTCTTTGCCGCCGATTCTTTGGATACGCTACTAACTCAATGCCGGGCGAGTCGTTGCTCTGGGGAGGAACTGCCATGGTTGCCTCGCTTCTTCTTCCCTTGAGCGGTGACTTGCTTTTGGATGGTCGATTGCCGTTGTTCTGTCGGACAGGAAAATGGAGTGTCAGCTTCTAGTCATAAGCTCATGTCGTGTGTCACAGCAAGGACATGGGGTTTCTTCCAACTAAACATGGAATATCAATGAAGAGGGAAACGATACCTTTGAATCTAAATGTCTTTGTATGTATTTCTGCCGCCGATCTTCTCTTCGAGATGTCGGATGTCGAAATTTATTTAGTCTCTGAAAGTGGTGTAATAGCTTGGTTGCCCTTGTCGTGTGCTCCTTTGTGTTGTCTTCTTCCCTCCCCTTGTCGTAACATGAATGTTGGGTGTTGCGAACCTTTCCTGAATGTTTTGAGTTTGGTTGCTGGCCTTTTGGGAAACTTAAGTATCTGTTTCCCTGTGTAAGCTGTTTCCATCCCAATCACCATGGGGGTCGGTCCCTGGAAGTGCTGGATGACGAGGTAGCGTCGCTTACCGTTGTACCTTGTCTGTCTCCTCAGTTTGTTTGAGCTGGTTTGAGGTTTGCATATTTCAAGTCACCCACTTTTAGTACCACTCTTAAAATGAGGCTTAGTTGTTTGGGGGAAACATAACAAACCTGTGAGATGTTTCCCACTGAGCAGAGCGGGTCCCAGAATCAGCACTCACACCCCCGGCACACCACCACCACCACCACCACCCTCACCACAGTGCCTCCCAGTGTGAAGCATCACGACTAATCAAAGCTACACAACTAAGCAATCTTCAAAAATTCTCAGAAGCGGGTCTACGCAGATTGCAGGTGTGCACAGGCCGGGTCTGGCTGCCTATAAATCATTCTCTTCCCCTCCCTCTTCCTCTTCCATTTCCTTTCTTTTCTCAAGCAGCAAAGAGTGCAAGCCTGGCCTTCCAGGTCTTTGTCTCTTGACCTGCAGAGTGAAGCCACTTCTGACCTCCCGGCCATTTCTAGAGACTTGTTCCTTCATGGATGGTCGGTTCCACAGGGAGGGACATTTCAACCATTTTCTTCCTCTCTTTTGCCCTCTGTTCCATCCTCCTCTTCCCCTTCTTCCTCTGCCTTTTCTTTATCTTTTACTTCATCTCCCCTCCCTCGTTCTCGTCTTCCTCCTCGTCTTCCTCCTCGTCTTCCTCCTCGTCTTCCTCCTCGTCTTCCTCCTCGTCTTCCTCCTCTTCCTCTTCCTCATTCCCCTCTTACTTTTCGCTTCATCTTCCCGTTTCCTCATCCTCTCCCCGTTCTCTCAGTCGCAGTTGCGAGCGAGGCAACGAGTGGTGCTTGGAAACCCATCGCTAGATTCTCAACCATCGGCTCGCTGTCATCGATTGCTATCGCGACTGGGAAAACACTCCCGCCCTGACAGCAGAGGAGATGGCAGTTCAATCCATCTTCTCTAATCACCAGAGCGAAGATCAAACTCCTTCACTCACGCAACCACTCGGCTCCCAATGCCCCATTCCCCACGGCAGCTGGCCAGAACCGCGTCTGACATTTCCGTTTCAACCAATTTCAATAGTTTCAAAAGCACATCGCGAGCTGACCAGGGCAGTGACCATCCACACTCCCCACGAGCAACGCAAAGATTGAAACAAGCCACCATGACCTCCTCAAAGCTGTTCACGCAAGCCGTCGGTTCGAGGGAACTCGGGGGATGACATTCCATGAAAAAACACGCCCGCGAGCTAACCAGGGAAAGCGATATCCGCTTCCCCCAGGAGCAGCGCGGAGATCACACAGAACGGTCCACCTTGACACCCCTAAGCTGGCCACTCTTGCCGTGAGCTTAGGGGAGTAGGTGGGCTAACACTTTCTGTTTCAAATAACTCAGATAGTTCTAGATAGCACCCCGCGAGCTGACCAGGGCAAGTAGCGCATCCGCTTTCCCCAGGAGCAGCGCGGAGATCAACAAGCACATTCTTTCCACCTGGAGCTGGGCCCTTACCGTGGGCTCCAGGTTACAGATGGGCTGACATTTTTCTTATTTTCTACCTGATGTTTTAATTTTCTGTGACTTGTGGCTTTTGTGTGTGGGTGGTTGAGTGTTGTTGCCCTGCAGTGTCGTGTCACCGCCTCTCACCATTGAGGGCGCACCTCCCTAGGCACCTAGACTAAAATCCGTGTATAAGGTATCGGACCTTACTAAAGCCCGGGCAACCTTTCCTGGGGTCGACCCTGGGAGCTCCCTCCGGGGTCTCCGACAGGAGCCGTCAAAAATGGGCAAATCAAATCAAATCTTAAGCGTAACAACTCGTGTTTTATGGTTGATAGAGGCAATAACAGGAAATCTTGGATTGTTGATCAGCAATGTTTTGTCAGTCCATCAACAGTAAAGGGCTATTACCGTGTTCTGGGCTCCGAACGAGGGTGTGTGTCCTCCAGCGCTGGAGTCCACCGCGTGTTGCTCACTCTAAGGTTCAACTTAACCAAGCGTCATCTGAGGCTACTGAATTGGAAAGCTACCTAAGACACGATTCAGAAGCTTATTCAAAATGGCCAGGTAGCCTTGAGCATTGAGATGGAAATTTAAGCCGGCAGCGGCAGTATATGCAGAAATAATATTAAATGGAATCCCAAAGGTTAAGCCTTCCCAATGTTAAGATGATGGAACCACTCTTCAAGGCCCGCTGGAATTTCACCATGGATCATGGCCAGGCACCAACGGCCACTACTTGCATTCATTGCCCGTTGGAGATTATTACGCAGCATCAGCAGCAGCAGGTACGGTCCTCGTGGCCCGCCGCGATTTCCCCTAATTATTGTTCTGCCGCTCCATACCTGTTCCAGTCCGCCACATCTCTCTCTTGGGTCCGATAAAAATCTAGCCGGTACCTTACCTCACCACCGACATTCGCTCGTTTTTCAGGTAGCTTGAGCTTCGGCACTCCCACAAATACCGTTCATTACCGCACCACCCCTCAAGCCAGTCATTGGTTTGTTGTCTCTTCCCATTCCCTCAACTCCGTCAGCCTGCCTGCCATGACGGCAACCACCCCGGTCATGGCAGCCCAACTGGGCCGCAAGCCGCCGCGTTTCCCAGGCCTCCGCGTCCGTCCCGCCCAGTCGTACGACTTCCCGGCGATGGCCCGCATGGCCAACGAAATCTTCCAGCACGAGCGGGACATCGACCACTTCGACCGATACCGCAGCGTGAAGATGGGATACGAGGACGAGGCCACGGCCGCGGAGAGGCTGCTCGCTGCAGAGACTGACTGGAGGCTTGCCGACATGCGAAAGAACCGGCGGACGCCGGGCCGCCATTTCTTAGTCGCCACATACCTCAAGCAGCCCGCGGCCTATCTGACTAGCCTCCACGGAGCGCAGCCGAGAGAGGAGATACTGGGCTGGGCGGAGTGGCAAGACCCGGGCCGCCTGATAGTAGCGACGTCCACCCCCAGTGATAGCCTCTCCGATTCGGATCAGAGCGAGAACAGCCCCTACCGGTTGATGGGAAGGCCGGGTGTTGCACTCGGCGAACTACGGCCAATCCTGGAGGAAATGAGGCTTGTGCATGCGAGACAGGAGCTTGTTGTTCCGCCCAATGGGTTGGCGGTGAGTTTGTCAGATGTACTCCAGTCTTTCAACGAGGCCGCTACCCGTCAGCCGGAGGACTGGAAACGCTGGTCGAAGGAATTTCTCCCGAACTGCCTTGATAAATACGGTGATGTCCATGGCCGGCACCTGGGTATGTGCCTCTCTTCCGCCCTTCATCCACTGCACCACTAATAACCCGCAGTTTTACGCTCCCTTGTTATCAGCACAGCCCGTTGGGATGACTGCGTCGGCCGCCGCCTTCTGAAATGGGGCATGTTGCGGGCGAATACCTACGGCTGGGATATCCAAACGCTTTCGTCCAGCGTGAGTGCTTCGACGGCAGACACGTTTCGTGAGACAGGGTTTGTAGAGCTCGGCCGCCTCGACATCCTCCGTGACACGCAGATTGTTCTAGGGTGGAACCACTTTCGGGATCCGGAAACCCGGAAGAGGATGCTGGCCTTGTGTGACGGGCCGGTGGCCGGTAAGCCCCTTGGCAAGAAATCTCGGCTCGCCAACGCGGGGGGAGAGTGAGGCCAGCTCGACATGATCTTGGTATTGAACCGATTAATTTGCATGGGTTGGTGGAACAAAGGGGCGTTTGGGGGTTCGGAAGTTCAGTCACGGTGCTGAAACGCAGTCCGCTGCTTCGATGAGCGTTTGCTTTAATTCCGTGTTCGGTTAGTTATATAATACTCACTTGGAGCTAGTAACTAATAGTCGCCGTCGGTCTGCGAAGGTTACATGTAAGACCACATGTACGATAACCTTTGCTTCGGAGACACAAACAGAAAAACAACATTCCCTCCAAATCCAAGCCCTAACGGTCCCTCGCAAATGTACTTTGCCCCTGGAATTAACCTCAAATCTTGTCAAAACCAAAGGAAATCGAAGTCACCACAAACAATGACTTCCGTGCATTAGGGCTTCAGGGGAAGAGATGTAACAGTCTGGATTTTGGTACCACTGCATGTACAAGTAATGCTCGGTAAGTACATGACAGGATATGTGCTTGCCTGGGAGGGGCCCAACAGCCCGCCGTCGGCTCCATGTCACCAGGCCACGCCTCCGGTCGTTGTTTGTTCACTGCTTACATGTAACAGCCCGAAGTGAAACTGCGCCGTCTCGTCACACCAACATCTGCAGCACCTATCAGACAGCCAACAAACAAACAGCTGCGTGCATGTACGAATCTTTGATGGACTCCCCACGCCACGCAAGGTACAACATCCCTACCCTAATACCTCTCCGGCGGCTGGCGAATCTCGTACACGGTCCTGTTCCCGCTCACGGACGCCACCACAGCGCGGGGCGCGTCAGAGCGGCCCGCATCGGAACGGCGGGACGGCAGGGGCGGCGACACGATTGTCGGCGCGCGCGTGATGGACGTCCGTGAGGTGGTGTTGTTGTTGCTGCCGCCCCCCCCTCCCCGGCCCCCGCCGCTCCGCGCGGGGGCCCCCGGCTGCGAGGTGCGCACCGTCGTCGTCGTGCGCAAGGGCAGCGACGTCGTTGATGTAGAGGCGCGTTGGCCCGCGGCCGGCGCCGCGTTCATGGGTGGCGGCGCCGGCCCGGTGGCTTGCTTCGGGGGGGTCTTGCCCTCGCGGAGGGCTTTCTCCCGCGTGTTGATCTGCTTTTCCGTGTAGCATTTGTTGCCGGCGTAGGATTCTTGGCACCAGTAGAGGAAGTTGATGAAGCGGCTGCCGTGGCAGGTCTCGCCGGGGAGTTTCTTGATGCAGCCGGCCAGTTCGCGGATCAGCTCGGCGGCGTCGGGTTTGGTCTTGCGGTTTTTGGCGCCGTCGAAGTCGTACCGGAAGGCGCTGACGTGCAGGGTGAGGGCGAGTAGGATGCGGTGGATGGCCGTCATGGCGCTTGCAACGCCGGCTTGCCGTCGGAGTTCCACCGTGCCCAGCCTGGTGAAGGGGTGGAAGCTGGTTGATACGTACCGGGTCTCCTCTGTGCCTCCCTTCATCTCCTGGATAAAGGCCTCTTGGCTGAGTAACGCTACCGACTGGATCCTGGAAAATACCGGCCCCCATCCCTTGGTTGGGACGCTCGCGGTCTCCGAAGTAGCGAAGAGAGTGTGGTTGGCGAGCGCATACCTGTTGTTCCGACGCTCGGGCGGTAGAAGTTCTTTGAACGCCTCTTCCCAGAAGAAGGCTCCCTTCGCCATCCTGACGAGTTGGGTTGTTGTGTATTTGTGCTTTTTCGTGGGACCGGGCGATACGTGGACGTGGCAGGCGCAGCATTCGTTCGTCCAGAAGTCGAAGTGCCTACCGACAGCCTGAAAGATGAGCTCTATCTCCTCCTGCCAATGCTTTGTTACCGACATGGGCGGCGAGATGATCTCAATACCCCCTGTAGTTTCCCGTGGTTAGCGCATCTGAGCTCTCTCCTCCGAGTACACGTATCCGCACGGACGATTGGAGGTAACGTGGGACAATACATACACCATTTGCGTACGTCAGGGGGCTCAGTGAGGGCCCATTCCTTCAAACTGGCGTCAGACTCGCACGTCCAACCATGGCCGGTCCCTAGGGTGACATCAATAATCTCCCGGACGGCCTTGCCAACACACTCCCGCTGTTTGGCCTTCCTCTCCAGGTTGCCCTGTCCATTCTGAAGGTCAAAGTCCCATTCGAGCCAGTAAAGTGGCATTGTGTTGGGATCCCTGTATCTCCTTTCCCTGATTTTCTCTTCGAGATCTTTGTGAAGTTTGACGTAGATTTCAATCTCGACACCAAAGAGAGGCAACGGCCCGGTACCCGGGGGTGTCTTCTTTGCCCTAGTGCCACTGGTACTCATGGTTCTGGTAGGTACCTAGATATCTAGGTAGGTATCAAGTCGGCAAGGGGGAGAGGCTAAGATCGAACGGAAACCGACCGCGATGAGTAGATAGTAAATGTCCGGGGTCAAATGAGTATTTATAACTTTGTCTGGTTCTTGGAATGGTAAGTTGTGACCAGCAAACCTTTCCACAACAGCCAGTGTTGAAAAAAGGAGCGAGTTCTAGATGTCAGGTCCGGCGGCTACCCTCTTGTGCAACGGACCATCTTTATAATAGTGACCTCGGTCTAGCAACATGAATAAGGTAGGTATGCGACCCGGCCCACGGCAGAATGGGCCAACACTACGGGTCTGGGGTGCCGAGGGCACCGTCGCGACCGTAGCTTGGACTAGGTCAGCAAGCACGAAGCCTGTCGATGATGGCGAGCGAGGGAACTATCCGTCAAGCACAAATCTGGGCCGACCATTGGCAAGCCGGGGTTGTGGGCCATGGCAGAACAAATGTGGTCACATATCCAGAAACCCCATACCAGGATATGGATGCCCTAGTCGACTTTTTCGAGCTCGGGTTCGCCCGAACCTGCCAAATAAAATATCTCGTCAGACTTTGATCCCGAGCACTTGCAACCAGTGGAGAAAGTGAAACGGTAGCAGCCCCGTGGGCCACCAGGAACAAGCTTGGGCGACTCCCGAGGCCCGGATGGGTAATGAAAAAAGCTCCATATCATAGAGTAATGTACAGACTAGAAGATTGGGCCGCGGGTGGGCTTCCGGCGAAACTCGTTGATGTCTCCTAAAGCATACATGTAAACCGACCAAGCGCTAAGATAGAGTAGACCAAGGACCGGGCCACAACACACAACGACCAACGTAAGCGGCATTAGAGGCCGATATTATCTTCCGAGTCCGAATTACCGCCACGCGGGTAGACAACGAGCGGCTTTCCCCGGAAGCCATGATTTGGGCCAAAAGGGCTATCAAAGGAAACACGTCCACCCTGCTACAACTTGGGCTGGGCAGGCAAATGTCCGACTAGCGTGGTTAAGCGCGCTTACTCAGATCTCTGAAACGGCTCCAATAGCATGTAGCGGCCCCAGTTTCACCTTTTTAGGTAGTGCGTAGTGTTGGGCGTGGCTACGCCGCAGCGATGGTCGACGTTGGATGCGAAGGATTCACACCAAACATGGCCTGAGACCAAGTTTAACCAACATACCTCCCGCTCCACCTACCTCTCCATGCTTACAGGCCACGGCTTAGCTTAAGTTAGCTAAGGTAGCTACCCACCCCAGGCAGATAATTCCCAGACATTGCTACCTGCCAGGCAAGTAGGCAGTAGAGCGTGTCACCCCCAGCACCACTGTATAAGGAAGCATCAATCTCAGTCTCTGTCCAAACCCAGACCACAGCTTCACCAGAGTTTGCTTCTGTCCAACCCTTGTTGTACGCGTTCAAAATCTCCCATTCCTCAGCCGCTCACCATCCTCATCCACAAACAACCAAACACCAATCACACCAACAACAACAACCACTCCCCCCAAACACCACCATGTCCGCCACAGGAGCCCCCGGAACCTCGCGCGTCGCACCGACCGGCTCGCAGCCCCAACAACGCCCAACCGGCCCCACCGGCGCGCAGCAACAACCCAGCGCGCAACAACAAATCCACCTCGAGCAAGCAGCCAAAGACGCGCGCATGCAAGAGCACTGGCTCAAGTGGTCGGGCATCGCCAACCAAGACCGCACCTACCCGGTGGTCTTCGACAAGTCGCCCGCCGCCGTCACGACCGAGCTCAAGCGCATGGTGGGGCCGGGCGTCAAGACCGCCGCCGTGCACCGCGTGCTGGGGCTGGACGAGGACGCGCCGGCCGATGCGGATCTGGGGACCGTGTTGGTGGGGCTGGTCAGTGCCGCGACTTATGCGAACTTGGCGGATACGTTTGGGTTGAGGAGTATTACCGTCAAGTTGGGCAGTGGCGAGCGCACGGCGTTCGTGCCGGTGGCGAAGTTGGCGGGGGCGGGGAAGGCGAAGGCGGAGGATTGAAAAGGTACCAACCTGCCTACCTTACCTGGGTATTTAAGGTGCTCAAGGCTGAGGACTGAATGGAATCATGTCTGGGCTGGGGTTGGGATTGATCAATGGCAGGTCTGGACTTTGGACTCAGGAGGGGCGGTGGTGCATGAATGAATGGTTAACTTGAGCTTCCCAGACGTTGGGGAGCGGGATTCATGTATTGATAATGTTATGGGCGCGGTATAACTTTGTGGAGTGATGAAAGCTGCTATGGTGCGAGGATGTGGTTGCAGTCTGGTCTGGTGGTTGCAATCTCTGAACCCCTCTGATTCCCTGAAGGACAGCCTCGAGTCCGTCACTCTAGATCCTATTCTGCAGCTCACATTTGCTCCGTCCATTCATTATTCCCAAGCCGGAAAGTAACTAGGCGTTAGCTTTCCTACGCTTAAGCGCCAGTCCAGACGGGCGGGCCGGGGACCTTGTAGGTCTGCGGGATGGAGTGGTCGTTGATGGGGACCTGGGTAACAGTCAGCACGTGAACTCCTCGGTCTCTGTTCTCGTCCTCGGAAGAACCACTCACCCTGATGTTGGCATCGTTCTGGCTGCAGTAGCCGGGGATGGCGGCCTTGTACGATGACCCGGGCTGGGCTGAGCCGGACCCAGTGATGACAACCTGGGCGCACTCGGGGTAGAACTGCGGGCTGTTGGCCTGGTGCAGGGCGATCAACTCGTGGCGGACGAGGTAGTTGCCAGGGGCGAGGTTCTGCGGGACCTTGCTGCTCCACGACTTGTTGCCGCCGACGAGCTTGGCGATGTCCCAGCCGGACGGGACCTCGGTGTCAAGGAAGACCTTGGTGCCGTCGCCGTGGAAGCCACCCTCGTCGATCTTGAACCAGCCGGAACCGGAGCCGTCGCAGGAGCTGAAGGAGCCAGCGCACTTGTACATCCAGACGATGACGGGCCCTTGGCTGTGCGTCCACTGCTGCCAGATAGCGGTGATGGTATCGCCGGGCGCAGCCGTGGCGCTCAGCGTGGCCGAGGTCCCGCCGTTGCAGCGGAGCTTAGCGTCGCTGCAGCTGGTGACGGGGTTGTAGTCGGACCACTGGCGCTGGATGACGTTCGGCGAGTTGGACGGGGAGAATCCTTGGTATCTAAGTATTTGTCATTAATAGCCGCCTTAAGGGATCTCTTCCCAAAACCTAACCCCTCAAGGGAAGAAGACCCACCCAGGGTAGTTCTGGCCGGCAATGACATAGCTCGTCACGGCACCGTGAGCAGCAGCGCCACCTGCAAGCAGGGCGACTGAACCGAGAGACGGGAGATGCATTGTGTGTGGGTGTAGTGTCGGTGGCTGGAGGAAGCTTGAAGGAAAGAAAGAAGAGTCTGTGAGACTGAGGCCCTGCACTACATATACTAATAGAACCTTGAAGGAGACTGCCCGACTGCCCCCATCAAACCAAGATGGACTTTGTCCAACCCTCCCCTCCGCACCCGAATTGATGCCGGCAGACAATAAACAGCTTCCCCAGGTTTTCCAGTGCCGGGCTTCAGACGGTACGATTTGCCGGTTAATGTCAACGACATGGTGGGATTGCGGCGCCTTTAGCCCCGAGGCTTATACCTTTTCGTCTTGGGACTGGTCGACAAGGCCGGCCAGGTATTTGCATTTAAATTAAACTCGACCGTTCATGCACTCGAGAGCTGTGGCGTCGTCATCCGGAATAGGCATCTGGACGGGGGCAGGAGCCGAAGATGGTGTTGCAATCTTGACCCCGGGTTGGCACAGCCATGGCGTGCCCAACAATGGTCAAGTGAACTGGAATCTGAAAATCACGCGGGCCGATTCGTGCCTTGTTGACCAACCGTCGACAGCAGTCCGGGGGCAGCATGAAACGCACCTCCAAGCGGGTGTGGCCTGGAAGAGCAGAACCCGGTCCGAGACAAGAACACCCCGGACCCTCCTACGCCGGTACTGCCGCCTGCTATTTTTGTGGTAGCATTCGTGGTTGTTTCGGCAGTGGCGCCGGGTTCCGGCTGTCATCCCCGGTTGAATCGCACCAGCAACCCAGACTCTAGCCAGGTAATCGGCGCTCCGAGTTGTCGATCAAAACTCAAATCCAAGTTCAACAATCAACATTGTCCAGTCACCATACAGTTCCTCGTTTCGGTGAGGATAAACTCTAAGATATAAAACCGTCACCATCTTCATTCCCAGTTCTTCAATTTCTATTGTGGCTCAGCCCTTCTTGAAGCGGCCCTCGTTCTGCCTGTCCTTGTCTTTTCATCCCACACCAGACGCACTCACTTGAAAACATGAAGCCAGGCTGCATCACATCTTCTTCCCCACCCCGGCACAGAAGCCGCCATCCCGCAACACCCTTGATTGTTTCTGCCTTGCCCCCCTTTGATGCGAGATAAGAGCTGCCAAAGGCCCGACTCTGCCTGCAAAATGCGGAAGCTCCAGTCCCAGGGCGCCTTTACATGAAACGGGATGACGGGAGGGAGCTGAATGACAATGAAGTGTTGAGGTACCTCTGTACCTCCGCTGTATATAAAGCACCGGTACCCGCAAGACAGTAAGATTATGAGGCCTAGTGGACCACATTGGAGTATACACTTCTGCAGCCAAAGTGGTTGGCTGGCGCGGAACTGGTCGCCAAAGGGCCGGGGTAAGCAGATGTTGGCTGATGAGCACTAGTGGCTGGCGGCGACCACCGTGACGAATCCTACTCGGAATACTTGGCCTAACAAAAGAGTAAGCATCGGTTTAGGAGCTTGGCCCCTGTCGACTTCGCTCTTTGCTTCCCTTTTTCTGCATCAGCCAGGACTGGTCCTTAGCTGGGTTTCAACACCGTTCGCAGGAAGGAAAAGAGACCTCGCGAGACATGGAATTGGCGAGATTTGGCCTCGGCCGCGAGCCGAGGCCGTGATGCCTAGCCAGCTAGAAAGACTCACGAAGTAGTTTAATTCCTCGTTGCTTGCCATGTAACTAATTCGGAGAACTACTTGTTCTTCAATCCTTCTTCAAGTACCGACATGTACCTAAAGCATAAAACCTATCGGTTTATCTAACGATCGATTCCATCCTGCATCGTGCCGAGTTTCAACGATCCTTTCAGAGTGAACTGGTTACGCAACATTCAGCAAATATGAATAACCGCACACAGAGAAATGCACCAACGGCAAAGGCAGGCGGAGGCGCCGCCGCCGCCGCCAATTCCTCCCAGCCGGTGCAGAAGCAAACCAACACCACCACCACGACGAGCACCACCACCGCCGCCAAAGCCAAACCCCCCTCCGAGGCCACGCTGCTAAAATGGCGACAAGCCGATGCCCGCCTCTTCGCGAGCACGCTGCGGGGCACGCCTTACGCGCTGATCGGCGGCTTCGCGTTGCAGCTGCTCGGCTCCAAGCGGCTCTGTTCCGACTACCACGTCTTCGTGCCGACGGGCCACACGGCGCGGGTGCACGAGCAGATGGCGACGTCCAGCTGCGGCTTCTTCAAGAAGATGGGCAGCATGACGCGCTCCATCAAGCTCGACCGGAACGGCGTCCAGTGCGCCGTGCACATCCACGAGCCGCCCGAGCTGCGCCAGGCGTTCCCCGACACGGACGACGGGTTCGTGATTGTGTTTTCTAGCGCCCGCGTCTTGAAGCCGACGCTTTTGCTGAATATTGCCATGTATGAGTGGATGGAGGAGCATGCGGCGGGGAATAATAACTGGAGGAAGAAGCAGGCGAATGCGGATATTATCTTTTTGGCGGACTATATTGCGAGGAAGGAGAGGGAGGACATGACGCATGCTACGCCGGCTTTTCTGAATGCGTTTTTTGCTGCTAATGCCGCTCAGGAACCGGTTTTCTTTTCTATTGGTCTCAAGAAACCGGTTGCGAAGGCGGGCGGTGACGCTACTGGCGCTAAGACGGACGGGTCCGTGGCGACTCGGGGTCAGGCTGATCAGAAAAGGTCCGCGTAGATTATGTATAACTAATTGGGGTTCTTGATTCGAACGTTGCTTTAGGATAGTGTGATATCAGTGAATTAGCTCTAGCATCTCATCTTCTCCCATGTCCTAACTAACAGTTGCTGCATCACTGAAAAGGGGTGTGTTACCACTCCTGTGCTGCCCTCTGTCTTGACCGCTGTGCTTCCGGCAAATGATTAATCATCCTATCTTGCGCTATTGTTAGTAACTAAATTGATGATACGGACTGTGTCGTAGTCTGGGGTCGTGGGTGTGATCCGAGCTGCGGTATCCTCAGCCGTGCGACTCCATCAATTACAGCTTGCCATCAATAAAACCACTATTGGAGCCCAATTCTGCAAGAGTGCAAACACTGTGCTCAGAAAGGACCCCCATCCTCAAGTCTAGACCCCCTCGACGGCGGAGTCCGGACATGGGGAGGAATGTATTGCCACGTGGCACCGAGGCGCTGCTGATACGGGAGTGGCTTTCAGCTCCAACCTGTCGGGACGAAGGGCGCTGAAGGTCTGCTGCGATTGGCGACGAGTGCGCCGGGTGTGCTCGCTTCCGGTCAGCTGGGACGCAGGAATCGGAGCTTGTGGGAGAACATGCTGGGGGGACATGCTCGCCACTCCGCACAAGTACTGTACTTCTGTTGTCGGCCACCACGTGTCACTGCGGAAGCAAATAATTCGATTACAGATGTGATATGTGAGGTTAGTTGCATGAGCGGTCCGGTGCGCACCTGCGGGGTAAGACAACCAGGGTTCAGCTGGGGAGCTACCCAGGGATGGTCCGAATCCAGTATCTCGTGGGTTTCCAGAGAGGAGTGCGAGCGCACAACACCACCAAGGTGGTGATCGGGCAGGAGATGGTGCTTCAAGAAGTGCAAAATATTCAAAAGTGTAGTCAATCTGATCCTCGCTAGTTTGAACGCCAGAAGCCACCTAGGCTACTAACAACTGAACTGAACCGTCCCCAACTCCGTATGAGAGAACGGACCTGTCCGTCGTGGTTATTAAGTTGTGAGGCCTGGTACCCGTATTATGAGTCAATAATCACCCGTGTAGTCCCCAATACCCAATGCCCACCCAGCCAGATCATCCCGTCGTGACAAGGAAAAACATGACCCCCGCATCGCGCCCCATCACTCCCCATCGATCCACCTCTCGGCCCTCCCCGCCTTGGCCACCTGCTCTTCCTCTTCGGCCTGCTCGCGCCTCGCGGCCTCGCGCATCAGGCTCAGGTTGACCTGCAACCGCTGGGTCTCACGCTCGAGGGCGCCGTGCTCGTGGTCCATCAGCATCATGCGCCGCTGCAACATCTCGTTCGCCTCGGCCTTGCACCGCTCCCACGCCTCGCGCCGGATCTGCTCCGACGCCACGCGCGGGTCCACGTTGGCGGGGAGCACCCCGCCCAGCGTCGTGGTCGCCGACCCCACGGTGGAGGCGCTGCCGGGCGTGGAGATGGACGCGATAGACGCGATGGAGGGTGTGTCGGATCGGTGCCGCTTGAGGGTGCGCGGCCGGGAAGGGCGTGCAGGGGATTCGGCCGGCCGTTTCGGTGCGGGGTGGGGGTTTTTGGGGGAGCTGTCCGCTGGTTGGGGGAGCGGGGTAGGCAGGATCAGGTTCATCGCCGTGGTGGGCGAGTCCGTTCTGCTTTGGGTTGATGTGAATTGATAGCCCGCTGGCCCGTCCATTCCGGAAGGGTTCAGGGCGAAGTTAAATGATGGCGCTTCTGACGCCGGAGATGGGAATGCTTGGTTGGCTAGGTCCCAGGGGTTGTGCACGAAGGCCTCCGTTGGGGACGTTGGCCAAACTGTCCCGTAACCAGCATTTGAGGCGCCCAACGAAAAATCCCAGATAATATCGCCGGTGCCATTCCCATACTCTGGGAGATATGGCAGGGAAGCAAAATCCAGTGAGGGCTCGACGCCGGAGGTTAATGGGGCCCCCTCTTGCCAAAGCACATTGGCGGGCGCATTGGAGGCAGTGGGCGCATTGGGGTTGCTGGTGCCTGGTGGGTATTGCCAACCAAGATGGTGTACTGGGTCGGGATCTATAGAGCCCTGCAACAAAAGACAACAAGTTAGGAATTGTTTGTTGTTCTCGTTCTCTTTGTATGGCGCTTCTGTCCGAGTCGATCGGGATGTGTGCATGCCGCAGGGTACCTCACCCAGCACGGACAGGGCAGGTACAGCGGGGGTAAGGTACAGAAGGTATGCTAAATCGGGGCCAAGAACTCACCTGCTCATCCAAAACAGGACCTTCTTGATTCGGTGGAAAGGGAGCTTGTGTCATGCCTGCGGCCATGTTCACCGCGCCTTGAAGTTGATGGAGAGATTGGATTGAAGAATGTGGTTTAGGTTTCGTGGGCTTCGTGGGTTTCGTGGGCGTGTCGTGTCTTTTCTTGTTGCTTCCGCAGTTCAGACGACCACAGCGATCCCGTGACGTGAGAGGTGGGCAGTATCCCGCCAAGTGGTGCGATCCTGGCCCGATGACGCAGCAACGACTGCAGAGCAGCGATCGGAGACGAGCAACCGGAACACCATGGCCACCGTCACGCTAAGGAAACATGTCGCCTTTTTATGCTGGCACTTTGGCACGTTGGCTGAAGTTGGCAGGTTGGATCTCTGCAAATCTAGGAAAAACGTAATTTTCCATCTTTGCACAGCCCGCTGAAAAGCATGGCAGAGACGGTACCTGGCGTGGCGACACGACGGGTACCCATCACTCCCTGCACTCGCAACGCCTGGGAGCTTGCCCCGAGCTGTCTGATTGGCCACTGCAGCTGTCGACCTCAATCTGTGGGCGGTGTTCCCACAGTGGCAATTTCAGCTCCCCTCTCTCGAGTCTCCCATCCTCTCTCTTTCCACTCACGATCCCCGGCAGAAGCTCCGCCATCACCCCAGCGCCTTCGATTGGGAGAATTTCGCACTGTAAAGGAATTTTCTCGCGGGTTCTTCGTTGTCCGTCACCTGACCTGCGTCGACAGCTACGTCGAAATGATCCCAGAGCTGATTCAGGTTCAGAAGCGCCAAGGTCCGATCCGAGATCTCGAAAATGTGAGTTTGAATCGAGATCGGCTTTCCGCTTTTCTATCGTCCCATCTATGATCACATGAGATGACGCTCGTATCCAACACTCCTTCGTTATGCCGCAGCTCTGTTCGAGCACCTTCCCCCCTGCTTCGTTTTCTCACCACGCAAAACTCGGAGCGTAGCATCAATGCCGTCGTTAATCGGGACAAGCTTTCGCCGCACATCATTACCGTTTCTGGACTTGAACCTCCAGATTCACAATTGCAGTGGCCGTGAGAATAAGTAAACGCAGTTGGCATCTTCTATTGCTCGGCCAGTTTGGGGCTCGATTGTCCCTTCTGTTTGGGCGCCGATGTCTCCGATCAACATCTGGACAGGCAGCTGCCAAGGGCGGTTTCATTATCCATGATTTCCCCAGTTTCCCAGCAGACGGACATCAAGATCATTCTAAAACAGAGAAACAGCTAATGCGCTGTCGACCGACCTCCGCAACGAGGGAGCCCCGAGAGCAGTTCCCCCCAATTCTCCGGGTTTAATGCATGGAGCCTCGACTTCTTTTCGAGCATTGTCCCGTGAGCCTTTGTGACGGCCCACCACCTTCCCAAGGCCTGACTTGGGAGTGGACGACTTGAACCTCATTCTGACGCTGTCAGGAACTTGTCCGTCTTCGATAAGGCTTTCCTCATCTTTTTATATGGCCTTGGATAGAAAGCCGACGATATCTAACCGCGTCACTCCTCCCCCTTCTCGACTTCCACCTCGGCTAAGCGGCACTCTGTGGGCGCTGAACGGGGCGCAAGAACTACGGGATTCTCCGCGGTAGAAAACCGAGACGCCCATCGTCGGGCCGCTAAGCGTGTTATCTCCGTCTAAGTCGGATGGCTCAACACCTCATCGAGGGGCGCTTGCTTGTCTTGGCGAACGGCGGCTCTGAATGTTGTGCTTCGGAGCATCTCCATCCGGGGCTAGGTTGCCCCAGTTTCCCCCGCCTCGAGGCTCGGACCGCCGAGCCAGCTCGTCGCGCGCTGTGATGTCGGCTCCTCGGGCAGGGCGCGCAGCTAAACCAGCTCATTCACGCGCGGTTTCCACTGGATCCCACTTGCAGCGCAACTGTTTTCGTCTCGCGGCCCGGCGGTCTCGGGCTCAGGACCCTTCTGGAATCCCGGCTTGATCGCCGCCGCTGTTTTCTTGGCCGATCTGGGAAGCTCGGCACCCCCAACTCCACGCTGTGGTCTGAACAATGGCGTCGGGATGCCGGTCTCGCTCACGATCAAGCGTTTGTAATGCGACCTTGCTCCACAAAACTCGCAGGCTTACCCGGAATTGGGGATGCTTGGACGGCAAAACCCCTGAATCTCAGAGTTCATGACCAGGAGCCTGGCGCCGCGGGGGGCTCTCGCAGCGCCTCCCGACGGCACCACATATCCGGACTCGACAAGTATAAAAGGCGAGACGATGCCGAGTGACTCCGACTATTTGGTCTTTCCTCAACCAGAGTCGATCGTCCACTCGAGCCAACAAACAAGATGAAGTCTTCGATTCTCGCCGGCGTCTTCGCCACCGGCGCCGTTGCCCAGAGTGGTGCTTGGGGACAGTGTGGTGGTAACGGATGGCAGGGAGCGACGACCTGCGTGTCGGGCTACCACTGCGCTTATCAAAACGACTGGTACAGCCAGTGCTTGCCTGGCGGTGCTTCGACGACATTGAGGACTTCGACCACGACCAGCTCGGCGCCTGCTGCTACCAGCACTTCGCCGGCCAAGGGCAAGTTCAAGTGGTTCGGTATCAACCAGTCCTGCGCTGAGTTCGGCACCCCCACGTACCCCGGCATCTGGGGCAAGCACTTTACTTTCCCGTCAACTTCGTCTATTCAGGTATGACAAGTTAGGCCAGGGAGGAAAGGGATTAAAGTGAGCTGGCTGACATCTCCTAGACGCTCATCAATGACGGATACAACACCTTCCGTGTGGCCTTCTCCATGGAGCGCCTGGTGCCCGACCAGCTGACGTCAACCACTTTCGACGCCGGCTACCTCCGCAACCTGACGGAGACGGTCGACTTCATCACCAACGCCGGCGCGTACGCGGTGCTGGACCCGCACAACTACGGCCGGTACTACGGCGACATCATCACCGACACCAACGCCTTCAAGACCTTCTGGACCAACCTCGCCACCAAGTTCGTGTCCAACTCGCGCGTCGTCTTCGACACCAACAACGAGTACAACACCATGGACCAGACTCTGGTGCTGAACCTCAACCAGGCGGCCATCAACGGCATCCGCGCGGCGGGGGCCACGCAGCACATCTTCGTCGAGGGCAACGCATGGTCCGGCGCCTGGAGCTGGAACACGACCAACACCAACATGGTGGCGCTCACGGACCCGCAGGGCAAGCTCGTGTACGAGATGCATCAGTACCTGGACACGGACAGCTCCGGCACCAGCCCGGACTGCGTCAGCGCCGAGATCGGTGTGCAGCGCGTTGTCGGCGCCACCAACTGGCTGCGCGCCAACGGCAAGATCGGCATCATCGGCGAGTACGCCGGTGGCCCCAACACCGTCTGCCAGACCGCTGTCACCAACCTCCTCGAGCACCTCAAGGCCAACAGCGACGTCTGGCAGGGCGCTCTCTGGTGGGCGGGTGGTCCCTGGTGGGGCGACTACATGTACTCGTTTGGTTAGTATTTCTCTTCTGCTTATTTACCCCTTTCCCAGCCCATCCATCGGGGGCTCTGGCCTCCTGGACCCGTGGGGGACTCGATCATACTTGAACCCTTCGGTGATCCTGCGAGAGTCGAGACATCCGACCCGGGGGCAGTCATCCCATGGGGACAATTGCTAACGCGTTCATCAGAGCCTCCTTCGGGCACCGGGTACACCAACTACAACTCCATCCTGAAGAAGTACGCTCCCTAAGGGGTTGTAAAGGGTAACGGATAGGGGCTGGAGGCCCTGACAGTGAACCTAACCAGGGCAGCCGAGAGCCAAAGAATCCAACCCTCGTCATCGGGATGCCAGCGATAAAGACAAAGTTGGGGGGCATGGACGACATTTTCATGCGGCCCCGATCCAAAATTCATTGTACATATTCCACCTTTCCTTTTCGGGAAACCGTGCAGATGATGCGCGCCTCCTTTTCGAGTACATACTTCACCCAAATGTTCAGATCCTCTGCATTCAAACTGCCATTTCCCCTTTTCTTCCACCGGTGTGGAGCCCCGGCGAGTCCGCCCACCCCAAACTGGCCTGTCGAGCTTGTCATTGGAACTCAAATCGGCCTCCCGCTGGGAAACACGCACCTGTTGAGTTAGTCAGATGGGTTCTGGTCGGAACTTGCCTTCTTGTGGCTTCGTGCGACGAGGGATCGTTCCTGCTGGGTGCCATTTCTCCACGGAAGAGAGCAAACCCAAGGCGGTCGGGGTCAGATATAGGACCGGGATCCTGGCCGAGGCGGGCCTGCGTTGTGTTGTGACACTGCCACCGTACCCGGTGTCTCCAGCCTGCATTTTCCAGCAACACACCTTGGAATCAAGAAGCCAAAATTCCCTCGTCATTCTCGGAGTCGGATCACCATGATTGATATAGAGAAAGGTAGCCAGCGGTCTCACAAAGGCGCAAGTGCCGCGGCACTTTGGAGATGACGCGGGTCCCCCTGTCGTCAATCAATTCAGATTGCCAAGTCTGTGCAGCCGGCAGAATTCGAGACTTCTCCAATCCCAAGAGAGGCGGTCGGAAGGGGGCCGGTGCCCGTTCCAGCTTAGCGTCCACCACTTCTGGCCAGTCTCATCTTGTGTTGCACTCGCCTCCGGAACCCCGGGTCAGTGTTGCTTTGGTGCTTCCTTGTCCTTTTTGCCGGCCTCCGAGCGTGGAAACCAGGGAACACAGCAGATCGATCTCCCCACGAATTTGCAAGCCTTGAACAGCGGCAAGCTTCTTGATGAAACAAAGCATGGGATTTTTCTCTTATTATCCGGCTGCTGAAGAACTTAACGGTTTAAACGGCTTGGCTTTTACCCCAAGCTATGTGACTTCAAGACCTGGTAGACCCGGTCCAGTGTTGCCCAAGCATTAATGACAGAACTCTTGGTATAACAGAACCAAACTTTGGTTGACTCCCGGGCCAATCTGGACGAGAGACAGGCCATGACAGAAAAACCTTGAAGACGCACCCAGCCATTTCCGCTTCCCCGCATTTCACAGCCTTGAACCAAAGCTCCGAGCTCGAGCTGCGGTTCGGGAAATTGGCCGCTCGTGCTCAACCAGGGGGGGCAGCAGGGCCGTTGGCTCCCTTTTCACCACCTCAGACTGTCTCTCGTGTCACACCAAACAGACGCAGAGACAGCGCTGGTGCAAACGGCCGTGTTTCCACATGTCACGCAACCCATTAACGACAAGGAAGCTGATGTTTCCTCCCCCAGACTTCCCGGGTTGCAACGCGACGGGGGAACGCCGTCACCAGCGCCGATCAACTGTTTATTGGACCCGCTCGCGCTACCGGGAGATGAAGCGCTCCTGTTGACAGGAACTGCGGGGAACGGCCGGTATATGTATGTTGGTGCCATTCCTGGCCCGCCTTCGTCTCCGGGTTCTGGGGCTCAGCTTGGCCTCTTCCCTCGAGGAAAGGTCCACAACTTAGAACACTCGTCTCCCCCACCAGGCGCAAAGGACTGGTTGCCAGCGCCGTTCTCGCCTCCTCCCCCAGGGTGAGGGAGAGTCGGCCAAAATGGTGTGGGACACAACCGGGGCCGGCCCGAACTCGACCTTCTCGGGCAACGAGACGTATCCGCCGCCGAACTCGACGTTTCCACCATGGCCCATTCCGCCAGATGCCGGGAGGTCTCTCCAGCCAGATATCATCGCCTGCTCTGTGATCACGTTCCTGATTTCTACGATTTTTGTCGGCCTTCGGTTTTACACCAGGGGCTGGGTCAACCATGTTCTCGGGGCTTCGGACTGGTGCATCTTGCCGGCGCTGGTAAGGCATTCTTTTCCTCCTCTCTGGACTCTGAACTGACCGTCTTGTTAGCTTTGCGCGGCCGGCGTGACAGCGAGCGCACTTGAGCGTACGTGCAGACTGAACGTTGGCTGGGTTCAAAATCTGACTAGACCTTAGAAATGGCTCGTGGCGCGGGGAAGCATGTCTGGGAAGTCGACCCATTCGCATTCCCAGCCTTTGAACGAGTAAGCCACCCCTCTGCCCGTTACCAATTGTTAGAGGGACTGACGAGGAACCGCAGGCGGCCTGGTACGGCATGCTATTTTACAACCTCAGTCTCACGCTCAGCAGGATATCGATCCTCCTACTTTACAAACGCATCTTTACTTACTGCTGGATCAAGCGAGCCATCCAGGTTGTGTTGATCCTCGTTAGCGCCATTGGAATCTGGTTCATCGTCTCCGTCTGCACCGCCTGCATGCCGCTAGAGGCCTTCTGGGATTGGTCTCTGTTCTTCAAGGGGCCGGTATACTGCCAGCCAGGCAACTTGTGGTGGGCAAATGCCGGCCTCCATATCAGCAGTGACCTCGTCGTCATGGCACTACCGGTATGCATTTCCCAGTCTTGAACTTGGTTACGCGGATATGGAATCCGACTGACCCTGATAGATGCCGGTTTTGTCGTCATTAAATCTCCCCTCAAGACAAAAGTACGCCATCGTTGGTGTTTTCGCCCTCGGCTTTTTGTCAGTTTCAGCCCCCCTTCTTTCTGGCCTACCGCCACTAATATCTACCCAGCGTCTGCATTATCTCCATTGTCCGCCTCGTCGCTCTCATCAACATCACGCAGCATCCGTCGTGGGACGGGTTCTACTCCAGCGCCAACATGATCTACTGGACGGCTGTCAAAGTCAACGCGGCCATCGTCTGCGCCTGCATCATGACCCTTAAACCCCTCATCCAACGCGTCTTCCCCCGCCTCCTCTCCCCAAGCAAAAGGCGTCCGCGAGCCGACCCTGCAATGGATCACGCCCGTCAACAACGACAGCATCCACGAAACCAGCCACCGCAACTCCACTCCCACCCCAATCAACCCGCTCGCCCGACGCATGAGCAACGCACCTCCGCATACCCAACAACACTGCTGCAGCTGCAGCCCGGTCGACAGCACCCCAATCGACAGCAACAGCAACAGCGGCAACACCCTCCCGCCCCCTCACCCCTACTCAGAACCGTCCCCCGTCCACCGCCACCACAACCACCTCGACCACGACACGATCGAAAAATCCCACTACTACCACAGCTTCACCACCATGAAGCCCAGCCGGCCCGACCTCACCCTCTCCGCCACAACACCGGTCCCCACCGAATACGACCTCGACCACGACCTCGACCTCGAGGCCCAACGCACCTGCAGCCTCTCCTCCACAGCTGACTGCACCAACACCAACACCAACACCACCAATAACAACCACAATAACAACAACATCAGCAGCGCGAACCACAGCCCCAGCGGCGGGATACCCAACGAGACCGAAACCCGACCATTACGCGCACCGCCACGCGCACATCTCCGGCTGGATATACGCGTGGCGCGGACGGTGGCCAGCCAGCGAGAGAGCTGGTCGCGCAGTCCGGCGTCGTCGTTGAGTCCGAGTTCTGGATCTGGGTCGGGGTCGGGGTTGGGGTCGGGGTTGGGGTCGGGTCTTTCTCCGCCGCCTCAGCCGGGAGCGGGAGCGGGAGCGGGGGCGGGGGCGGGTGGTGCTGTGTCGGGGGTGGGGTTGGGGTTGGGGGGAGGAGGAGTGGTGGAGGGGGGGAGATGAGGGAGGTGAGGGGCTGATAAACCTGGAAACTGTACTGGACTAGGGGGGCGGTGGGAAGGGGCGTTAGGGCTGTGCATATACCGGGGAGTTTGGGCAGGCTGTGTTCTTGTTTTGTTTCATGTTTGGGTCATGACCTTGCTCTTTTCTGCCTGATACCCGGGGTGATGATGTTCTGGTCTGGCAAAGGGGTTACTACACTGTTACAGTCTTTACCACTGTTGTTGTTGGCGCTTGGGGGGCGGGGCGGGTTACGAAAACAGTAATGGGACATGGATACGCATGATACCATCTTGGTCATGGGCTTTTCGATGTTGAAGGTGTTCAAGTAGAGGATCAGTATGGCCAGGGGGTTGAGGGTTGTCCTCTGACACCATATGAACCCTAACCCTACTTACTTACACATGGCCCCGAAATGCAAAAACAAGCCTGCCTACCTGGCAGTGACAGATCTCTTCTCTCGGCCATAGTTTCCTCGGTGCCCGCAGCGAAGTCCGTTGATAACAACGCTTCTCGTTCTCATCACCTCACACGCCACTTGAATTCTGTTCATCAATTACGAAACCAACCTTAACAACCCGAATCTATCTTTTCTCGGTCCGAATCGCAACATGGCTTCCACTTCGCCAAGCAAACATGGATTCAAAACTCCACAGACCGATCCATCACGATGGCGCCCTTGAGAGCGGAACTTTTTCTTCCCGCCTTGAGACTTGCAGTCACCGAATTGAATATCATCCTTGACCGATCAAATCACCCGAGCTAGCCATGGCTGTGCAAACCGTCCATGTGGCCAACTTGGCCTCGTACACGCCCACAGAAACCATAGAGATTGTTTCCCGCATGGGAGCAAGAAGGGGGAGGATGCGACCTGACAAGATCTTTCTCTCGGCTGTCTCATCTGGATGTCTCCTCTGCTTTGCGTCCGCGGCATCCCTAATAGCTACCACGTCACCGTGGCTTCAAGAAAACACGCCCGGCCTTGTTAGACTCATCGGTGCGCTGGTGTTCCCGGCTGGTATTGTCATGATCATGTGGGTACCTACACAACGCAGTACCGGTAGAATGAACGGTTCAACTCATGTGGAAAGTTCAGGCTGTCAGGAGGTGAATTATTTACCGGCACAAACATGGTAGGGACTTCTGGTTTGCCTTACAGCTCACCTTCGACTAATCAAATCAGATCACTGCCGTGGCGGTCTACCACCGACGCCTGCCGATCCGGAAGATGTTATTGCACTGGTGTCTCTGCTTCTGGGGAAACTTGGCCGGCGTCCTCTTCGTCATGGCCGTCATTCTTGGTTGTAAGTCCAGCTTCTGCCGGAGCTGATTAGCGCTGCAACCCTGACACATAACACAGACGGTGGCGTCTTTGACCGCAGCCCCTACCGGGACCAAGCGATCTCCAATGCGAAGCAGAAGCAGGTCGACCTGCATTTCCACCAGATCTTCCTCCGCGCTATTGGCTGCAACTGGCTGGTGTGCCTGTCACTCTACCTCGGTCTACAGGCTAAGGACCTGACTTCCAAGGTGGTTGGCATGTGGTGGCCGGTTTTCGCCTTCGTCGCTCTGGGGCTGGAGCACGTCGTGGCAAACATGTTCTTCATCCCCATCGGTTTGTTTCTGGGGGCGCCGGAACTAACCGTGGGTCTGTACATCTGGAAAGGTACGTCCTAGAATACCGCCTCTGTGTGATGTCCCTGGCAGTGATTACTCACTGAATGTCTGGTAGGAATCATACCAACCGCCCTCGGCAACATTCTGGGAGGTGCAGGCTTCTGCGGTGGCTTCTACTACTGGCTCTACATCTTCGATGAGCCGAATATTTGCGTTGACGGCACTTATCATCAGCGGTTAGAAGAAGGCACCCTGTTTGAGTCGCGGAGCCCGACAGTTGCCGCCAAAGCCGTTGGAGACAGGGACAATAGCTCCTCCGGGGACTTGGCAGGGGCCAACGGCGGCACCAAGCCCGAATAGCGAAGACTCTCCCCGGATGGTCGGTTGGCTTTCAACTGGGTGCCACCCGGGACCGACACTGCGGCACCAACCACACAGCATGATATTCCACACAAGACGCCGACTCCAGAACATCCTGTTGGATCCCGCCCGAGGTGATTCGGTGGAAGGGATCAAAGTTCTAGCCCCCAATGACAACAACTGCTCCTCACAACCAACCGGGTGCCGCTGCCGTCAATCCTTCGATTCCTCGGCCGATCATGCATAAACGTGGTGCACACTTCAGCAGATCTTCTTGAAGAATTGATGATGCATGTTATGCGAGGATGGCCGAGTAACCGTGATCGCAGCAGATGGCTCCTGATGCCTGCTTTCACTACCGCGGGATTCAATCACAACCATTTGATGAGACCAACCGTCAAGACACCAGTAACTAAGCGCCCGGCTGCGGCAACATGCTCAGCACGCAACCATGTATCATCGGCAGGCATCTGGCTCCCGACTCTCGCACTGCAAAGATATTGTGCTGCCATAAATAGGAACACGAATATCGACATGTTATCAACTTGTCGCATGCAATCACACGCTGCAGCTAGGGGAACTATCTAGCACGATGCATCCAGACGGTTGAAGAGACATTGCCCGCGTAAGGGCCGGCCGTTACCTGGAGGATGTTTAAGCTTAGAGCACCCAGGGCGAATCAACTGCTGGGTCGATCTGAAAGCGGGAACCCTCGACGGCTGTACCGGGACTGAAAGCTCAGCGGAAAGGCCAGACATAAACATGACGTCGCATCCAGACAATAAGAATGCGGAAATGAGCTCCGCAGTTGTTTTTCCAGTGCATGTGTCGCAACGTGGCGTTGGTGGTTCACTGGTTCACTGGTTCACCCCATGATGCAGCCTAGCCCATCATCCGTGGCCTCCAGGGGGCGAGAGCCAGGTACGGCACTACCCCAGGGGACGGTGGGCTAACGGGGTAGAGGAGCACGGAGCAACGTGTGGTGTGACCGGGGCGTTGTGGGCGTGCTTCCACAATATCGACCGAGATTGAGGCACCTCGGCGTCCCTGGTATTCCCAGGTTGACATGTTCCACTCCCGGTCAGTGTTCCGTGTTCTCGCCCCGTACCAAACCATTCGGCCCAATCCCCAGGTCGTCTTGGCATGAAAAGGCCAGAGGTTTTTGGGTCCTATTTTTGGATCTTAATTTAGAGTTTGGTTCTTGCCAATCCTGGCACCCGGATTCACGGGCTGCAATCTGGGTAAATTGGAAAGCTCCGCACCCAGACTTCTCGACAACCTAAGAAACCGCCCGGTGGCATGGGTGGCGGCGAGAATGAACTCATCGCAATCCATCTGGATCATCACCCTCGCCCCCGAGGCCCAGGCCGAGGGAGTTGGAGATATAAAGAAGGGCTGACAACCCGCCAGAGATGGTGTTTGTCATGATAGATAGCTCCAGCATCCACACAACTTCTAAGCCAGACGGTCTTACAAGCTTGAACCTTGGCACTCCACGACCTTACGTCTTTTCTCCCCCAAAACCACAGTTCAACAACACCAAACCAGCCGCCACAATGGGCATCCTCTCCAACATCCTCCTCCTGACAGCGGCGTCGGCCGCCCTGGCAGACACCGCCGCCCCCGCAACACCCAAGATCACCAGCATCACCTTCTCCGGGAACGGGTGCGCCCGGGATCCCAAGTTCTCGGGCGGCTTCAACGACCCGACCGTGACCTTCAGCAGCTTCGCCGCCTCGCTCCCGGGCTCCTCGCAGACGCTCAACTGCCAAGCGCACCTCCAGGCCAGCGGCGCCAGCCCCGGGTGGCAGGTCTCCCTCAAGACCAACGTCGTCAAGGGCCGCGTGCTGCTCACCCCAGGCACCTCCCTGACCCACTACACCACCGTCTTCTTCAGCCAGGACGCCGCGCGCTCGGTAAGTGTTCAGCCCCACCCCACCCCCCCTCTCCAACTCCACCACCCCTCTCCAACTCCACCACCACCCCCATCAATCAATCCACTAACCCCTCCCCTCCTCTCCAAACAGGACACCATCTCGGGCACCGTCTCCAACAACGGCGACGGCACCGTCAACGAGGGCGTCACGCTCGTGGCCAAGGCCGACGCCAGCCGCGTGTGGTCGCCCTGCACTGGCAACGACGGCTACACGGGCATCATGAACATCAACTTCCGCGGCGCGCTGACGGGCGACGGCAAGGCGCAGTTTGTGGCGGACACCGAGGAGTGGGATCTGGAGTGGAGGCGATGCTGAGGGGGGTGGTGAGTGAGTGGTGAGTGGTGATGGGGTTTTGTTGAGCAGTGCTGCTTCTCCTTTCTCTGTTGTGTTGTTGTTGGTGTGGTGGTTGTGTTGAAGACGGGGGAGAGCTCCAAAACGGACTACTAGAGGTTGGATGGAAAAGGTCGGGTTGGGTGTCTTTGGTTATTTTTCTGGTTTCGTAATTCCCAAGCTTTATTCTACTCTCGGACCTTGACTTTCTACGATGGCTCGCCGATATACAAACCTGGAGCAACCTGTGCTTTGGGTCTGGGTAGGCCATCAACTCTTGGCACGGCGACCACTTACAACTACATCACAACCACTGTGATAGTCAAGCAACCGTAACCTTGCTCTCAGCTCACATGTGGTCGGCAACGGAGCCAAGCCAAGTGTGTACATGAAGCAAGACAATGCACCGTTGCGGCGTGGTGATGTGGTACCTACCGAGGCATGGAACTTATGCTGCCTCCATATCACTTCCCGGGATACAAGTGTAACCCCAAAGTGACTTAAGTGGCAAATCTCGCATCAATCATCGATTTCCTGGGTCTGAGATGTCTAGCGCCTGTTATTTGAGTGAAATACCAGCCGGGATGGAATGTTACCCAGCTATGAGTGCCGATACGTTGCAGGGTAATTAAATGAGGAGACCATTTTGGCCACCCAGATGACGACGATGCTGTTAATACATGTAGGATTCTTGTTGTCAATACTGCACCTGGGGTAGCTTCATTGCTGATCTAACTTGATCAAGTTCGCGCGATGCTTCACGTCGCTTCCAAGATGCAAATATGGCAATGGTTGTCTAGATTGCTTCTTACCGTACGCTGTTTCTAACTACTTTTCCAGGTCGTGAAAGGGCCCAAGCGTTCTGCTTCGTAAGTTGTTTGGAATACTGCAACAGCGGCTCCATTGGCAAGGCCTCCAGCGTGTCACGATACTCGTCGAGAATTCGTACCTCGGGAGCGTGCTCGCGTACAATCTGGAAGTTGCTGTGTCGACAAAATGTGAACAGTCATCATCACGGTGGGGACCAACAAGTGGTTTCATTATTAGCAAAAGAAAAGAAAAAGAAAAGAGAAAAAGGCAAACTAAACCCCCCCTTCCTCTTCCCACCAAGCTTCGATCATTCTCTTCAACCGTAGTAGTATGGTACAGACTCGTTGGAATGAAGTGAACTTACATGTCCCTCCGGGGAGGGCGGGGACGGGGCAGGAGCGGGGGAGATGGTGGCGGGGGCGAGGGCGGCAACCGCAGGCGCGAAAGGCGTGGCCAGCGCCGGGCCGGCATCGGCGGTGGTGGGCAGGCCGGCGGTGGTTGGAGGGCCGGTGGTGGTGGGCGGCGGGGAGGACGCCGCGGACTGGGCCGCAGCCCGAGCAGCCTTCTTGCGGGCCCGCTGGGTCGCCTTTCGTGCCCTTCTTTGCTAGGTACCTCGAGCATTAGTCTATGAACACATCGAATTAACGTGTACTTACGGCTGCTTTGTCGGCGCCAGGCGCGGCATTGCTGCTGACGAGGACGCGAGCGAAGCTGGCGGCAGCAGCCGCCGCAGCCCGGGGCGTGAGTGGGGGCAGGGAGGCAAACGGCGAGGTAAGCTGTCGATTCACTACAAGACTCCAGTTAGCACAGCAACGACAGGCAATCACCAAGGAACACTCAGCGCACTTTTTGTTGTGTGACTGTTTCTCATTAGCAAATAGTTAAATACCGATCATAACGGATGGTATACATACCAGAATGTAGGGGCATACAAGTCAGCTCCTATTCGGTGCCTAGAAACAGAGGCCTGGGTGCCACCGCTAGACTTATATCTCAACAAGCGGCTGGCTGACTTCGAGGGCCGGCTACAGAAGCAGGCCCTACAATCAGGGGCTGGGTCGGAGGCTGAGAGAATAACCACGGGGCATCTAATCACTGAGGCCTGCAATAAGGTCTACCGAAGGTTCAACAAGAGGAGGAAAACCCGAGGCCGGAGGCCCCGTCAGGGCCCGCAGAGTCCCACGCCCACTGAACTAGCCGCTAGTGTAGTGGCCCAGTGGGTTAACTACAAATGGAAGATCGGGGGGAAGGATAGGGGGTCGAATACCAAGGAGGTGGTCGAACTGGCCTGGCAGGCCCGGTGGGAACAACAGAGAGCTAGTCAACAAAGTACTACTCGACAGAGGGTATTAAACAGGAGGATAGCCGACGAAGACCCCCCAGCCCTCTTATTTACCGACAAAGCTCTGATGAGACACGAAGGTCTTACAAAGGCGCAGAGCTCCCTCCTTTCCCAGGCCCGTATCGGGGATATAGGCCTCCGGGACTACCTGTTCAGGGTGAAAGTCCCGGAGGTCCGTACCCCCTATTGCGAGTGCGGGAGAGGCAGGGAGACGGTGGAGCACTTGGTGGTTTGGTGCCCCGACCCGCCGTTACAAAGGCCGTGGGACGGCAAAGAGATTCGGTCACATCGGGACCTACAAACCGTATTACGGGGAGTAGGTGCGCGGAGCAGAAGATTTGTTAGGAAGGTCCTTGGCTGGCTGATGGACTCTGGCCGGCTACTGGAGTATAGGCTGGCCAGAAGGCTGGAGCTAGAAACAGTGGATGGGGAGGGCTAGAGGGCCCGGAGGCCCGGAAAGGGCCTCCTTTCTTTTGCAGTATGACGGATTCATAGATTGTTGTCTCAAAGTGGTAGACAGAGGTTTTTATCCGGCCTATACGGTACGGTTTCCTTTGTAAATAGCAGTAGAAGGACCGGCGCGCCCCAGGGCATATCGGTGTAGGAAATAATAATAATAATAATAATATACATACCAGAACGGGCGAGACTTCTGGGTGTAGAGGTCTAAAGAATGTCAACAAAGAGCAAAGGTCAGTAAATCAGCGTACTACGAGTCGGAGCTTCATGGCGAGGCGGAGCGGGTGGTACGTACGGATGGGAGCTTGATACGCGGCAAAGAAGAAAAGAAGAGGAAGAGGAGAGAATGGACTTTTGAGAATCCATATAACTATATTAACGTGGCCCCACATGGGATTGTGCGTGTTTTGACTTTCGAAGATAGAAGGAGCTCTCGAGACCGCCGTTGCAAATGCAAGGAGCTGTTGAGGCCATCATCACACCGGGCACCGCCCAAAAGCGTCCCGAGCACCCTTGTCCGTGACCCCGGGCGCAAGACGCTCCCTGGCTTGCACTCTTCGGTGCTGGGGTGTTCGCAATCGGCCGTGGTTTGCGCGATGTTTATTATCTAGTATTAAGTACAGGATTCGGAATCAGCAGCTGGGCGGCATGGTACTAGACACGGCCAAGCGGAATGTCAACCCCCTAATCAGAACAATCCCCGAAATGTACTGGGACTAACCAATTGAACCCACCCCTAACAGATGCACAAAATGACAGTGACTCTTTCAGAGAGGGAATTCGACCGGTCCAGGACCTGCATATGCAATATCTCGGCTACCTATCGGACATCCTCAACAACACACACGGCATCATTGAGATTGTCGCAGTGCTGGGCTGGCCCTGCTCGGAAAGGTACTCGCGCCGTCTGATGCCCTCGGCAACGGCCTGATTTAGATACCCGTCTTCCCGGCGTTATGGAAAGGCATCACCCCCTAACTCTACCCAGTATCTGCTCGATCGTGCTCGCCGTCCTAGTCACCATACTCTACAAAATGGACTTTGACGCCAAGCCGGTTGCGCCGAAAAGGGGAGAAGGGGAGCTGATGGGCCCGATGCTGGCGTTAGGCGTGGTCGACGAGCCCGTAGCTGGCGCGGGACATGCATGGGCTCCGGCCAGCGGCCAACACCGTGATAACGCTCAGATAGTCTACTTCACCATTGAGAGAGCTCTAAGTTTTGTGCCGTGACACGAACATTCTATTGCCGTTCTATTGTCATATAACGAGTAGACTATTAAGACCTAAGATGTGCTTTCTCCTATTGTACTTATCCAAACCGATGCGACCCAACACGCTCAAGGATACATCGAGCAGTTCCTATAATAGTTCAAGCAAAATACATGGAATCCAAAAAGGGATAGGAGTGGTTAAGACCCCCTCGGCTTGCAATGGAGCTGAGCTTGGTGTTAACCCACGGCATCATCTTACACTGGTAACGATAGCAGCAAAGAAAGCCACGCCCCGATGTTATCAAGAGAAAGACGCCAGATATACTTCTCTAGGTAGTCATGTTGTGTTGCAAATTGACGGTTATTTGAAAGCCGACAATACAAAACCAACCAGCTGCTCTTGTTTCACGGTGTATTTGATCAAATTTTCATAACCGGAGACCCCCCTATGCCTGCATGAAGTCCGTTAAAACCCTCTTAGCTTTCCTCAGTCTCACGAGTTTGTAGTAAAAAGGCCCTGGAAAATCCGTACGAGGACCCTAAGTTGGCCACGGAACAAAGCCAGCTGAGGAGACAAAGTGCCGGGGAAGCCACTGCTTGGCTTTAATGTACACATCTTTACCAAAATTTCCAAGAGGGGTTTCATGTTCACATAAGAACCAAGAGAAAGGCTTGTTCGAAGGCGTTCTTGCTGTTAAACTACGTTGTGTCTCATTCTGCACATCAATGCCAGCACTGGCCCGTAAGAAATTGTGAGCCAGTGTAGGTGCCAAAGCTCCCACCCCGGATGAGGTCACTCACACAGAAAGCTCCGGAATCACCTTAAGAGAGTCTAGCAGAGGCAGCCACTCACGCGTCCTGGGACAACTATTCACCATGGCTCCTCAGAACGTGGGTCCCTGCCCCTCCTCTTTCAGCAATAAACTCTTCCCAGGCCTGGCCACCCTCTTCAACCCTTTCCTACACCTCGCATCATCCCTCCAGACGAGCAGCAGCACGCATCACCCAAAGCCACACATGAACGGTAGCAAGAAACCTGCCGTGAAGCGCCGCAAGACAGTTGCCTTCTCCGCTCAAGTCGAGATGCGCCACGTTGACGAGCACGACGAGTCGGTCTTGGACGTCGAGACCCGGGACCTTCACCCCGCCAGCGACGAGGAAGACCCCGACTACCTCGATCTGACGAACGCGGCCCGCAACATCGACAAGAACCTCCTCTTCCTCTCCAGAAAAGCATATGACGAGTACTCCATGCCGGTCACCGCGTACCCCGCCGAGAAGACGTGGAAGTATGGAGAGCTGGACAAGTTGCTACGGCACTACACGGATGGGGATATGGCCAAGGACATGTCGGATGCTGCCCACGTACGATTCTATTCCTACTGACCTCTCAATGAAGACGAAGCTGACGGGCTGGACAGAAATTTCAGGGCCGTACGAGCTCTATTTTGCTTGCGCTCTCGCGGATGCTGAAGATGATCGAGGAAGTCAAGGAGGCGCAAGACCGGGAGTTGGGCGAGGCCGAGGACAGAGAGGACGAGCAAAGCAGCGACGATGAGGACGTTGGGGAGATGGTCGACCATACTGAGGCGCAGGACGACCAAGAGGAAAATGGTGTGACGGAGAACGACAACGACGATGGTGAGAATGCCGATGGCGATGCCGGCGAGGATGGGAATGGTGGCGATGTAGAGAGCATCAGTGGCGATGAGGAGAGCGCTAGCGGCGGTGACGAGAACACCAACGACGAGGACGACCAAGAGGACATTGAGGACGAGCCGATCAGGTACATGGTGCCCAGGACTCGGAGGAACTACGGTCAGGCCAGAGGCAGAAGAATCAACAGGCGTGGCTAGGGGAAGCACCGTTGAGGGAAATGGCAGCAATGAGGGCGCCAGCACGGGAAGCGGCAGGGGGAGCGATGGCAGAGTCTCCCGAACATACTTCGGGACCAGACATAACTACAGGTCGAGAGTATTTTAGTGACGGCTAGTAGATAGATGGCAAATAAGCCCCCCATGCTGCAGAACCATCATTTCCCACACAATTCAAGGTCTAATATTCTTGGCGTCCGTCACATCTTCTAGAACAGCAGACTCCAAAGACATAAAGTAAGGTAATTCACCAGTACCGGTACTGATATTCAGGAATGCCACCGGACGCCGGTACAAGAAGCCATCGCTATGCCAATCTAAACCCCAACGCCATTCCCAAGCGCCGTACCCCAACCAACACGCCGTCGCCACAACTAACAGTTAAGACATTGACAAACCCACTCCCACTGCACCCACCGCGGTTCCTTTCCCAGGGCAACCTCGAGACACTTCTCCGGGCTCGACAGCTCCCATCCTTCCGTTTCCGCGCCAGCCTCCCTCGTAACATAGTGCCCGAGCAACCTCAACTTCACATCCTCCAGCCTCTCCAACGCGGCCTCATCATCCAGATCCGTGACCACGGCCGGCGCGTCCATGGCCTGTCTGAACTGGCACAGAAACCGCATCGCCTTGGCCAGGCGGGAGTAATACCCCCCATCCACATGATACGACGGAAACGGGCTCGTAGTGTACCACTCCCTCCCTCCCCCTTCACCATCCCCATCCCCACCAACAAACACACACCCCTGACCCGCTTGCCCCTCATCACCATCAGCATCACCACCACCACCACCACCACCACTCTCAACAACACCACCA